>NW_027225376.1:0-24915 GCF_041296235.1 Equus asinus | reverse complement strand
TGACGGAACCCATTACTTTTTTTTTTTTTTTTACCTGCTGGACACGCCAGAATCACCTGCCAAGAACACCGGAACCACCTGAACAGCTCGCCAGAAACACCTGCCGGACATGCCAAAATCACCTGCCGGCTACACCAGAACCTCTTGCCGGACACTCCGGAATCACCTGCCAGACATGATGCAACCAAATGTCAGACGTGCCAGAACCACGTGCCAGAGACACCGGATGCAACTGCCGAGCATGCCGGAACCTCCTGCTCAACTCGCTGTAACCACCTGCCGGGGACGCCAAAATCACCTGTCAGCTAGGCCAGAACCACGTGGCGGACTCTATGGACTCACCCGCCGGGCATGCCGGAACCAGCTCTCAGACGTGCCAGAAGCACGTGCCGGACACGCCGGAACCACCCACTAGAGAGACCGGAACCACCTGCCAGACCCGCCTGAACCACCTGCTGAGTACGCTGGAACAACCTGCTCTACTCGCTGGAGCCACCTGCTGGACACGCCAAAATCACCTGATGGCTACGCCAGCACCACTCGGCAGACAAGCCAGAATCACCTGCAGGGTATGCCGGAACCACCTCTCAGACGTGCCAGAACCCCTTGTCGGACACTCCGGAATCACCTGTCAGGCATGCCGGAACCTCCTCTCGAACGTGCCAGAATGACGTGCCAGAGACACCGGATGCACCTGCTCGAGCACGCCGGGACCTCCTCTTCGACTCGCCGGAACCACCAGCCAGAGACGCCCAAATCCCCTGCCAGGTAGGCCAGAATCACATGGCGGACTCTCTGGAATCTCCCGCCGGGAAGGTAGGAACCGCCTCTCAAACATACTGGAAGCACGTGCCGGACATGCCGGCACCACGTACTGGACAGACCAGAAACACCTGCCGGACCTGCCTGAACCACCTGCTGAGCACACCGGAACAACTTGCTCGACTCGCTGGAGCCACCTGCTGGACACCCCAAAATCACCAGCCAGCTATGCCAGAACCACTTGCCGTACACTCCGGAATCACCTGCTGGTTACACCAGAGCCACTTGGTGGACAATCCAGAATCACCTGCCGGACATGCCAGAACCACCTGTCACACATGCCGGAACCACGTGCCTGACACGCCGGAACCACCTCGCGGACAGACCGGAACCACCTACCAGACATGCCTGAACCACCTGCCGAGCATGCCGGAACCACCTGCCGGACACGCCAAAATCACCTGCGGGCTAGGCCAGAACCACTTGTAGGACTCTCCTGGAGCACCTGCCGGGCATGCGGGAACCACCTCTCAGACGTCCCAGAACCACGTGCGGCACATGACGGAACCCATTACCGGACAGACCGGAACCACCTGCTGGACACGCCAGAATCACCTGCCAAGAACACCGGAACCACCTGAACAGCTCGCCAGAAACACCTGCCGGACATGCCAAAATCACCTGCCGGCTACACCAGAACCTCTTGCCGGACACTCCGGAATCACCTGCCAGACATGATGCAACCAAATGTCAGACGTGCCAGAACCACGTGCCAGAGACACCGGATGCAACTGCCGAGCATGCCGGAACCTCCTGCTCAACTCGCTGTAACCACCTGCCGGGGACGCCAAAATCACCTGTCAGCTAGGCCAGAACCACGTGGCGGACTCTATGGACTCACCCGCCGGGCATGCCGGAACCAGCTCTCAGACGTGCCAGAAGCACGTGCCGGACACGCCGGAACCACCCACTAGAGAGACCGGAACCACCTGCCAGACCCGCCTGAACCACCTGCTGAGTACGCTGGAACAACCTGCTCTACTCGCTGGAGCCACCTGCTGGACACGCCAAAATCACCTGATGGCTACGCCAGCACCACTCGGCAGACAAGCCAGAATCACCTGCAGGGTATGCCGGAACCACCTCTCAGACGTGCCAGAACCCCTTGTCGGACACTCCGGAATCACCTGTCAGGCATGCCGGAACCTCCTCTCGAACGTGCCAGAATGACGTGCCAGAGACACCGGATGCACCTGCCGAGCACGCCGGGACCTCCTCTTCGACTCGCCGGAACCACCAGCCAGAGACGCCCAAATCCCCTGCCAGGTAGGCCAGAATCACATGGCGGACTCTCTGGAATCTCCCGCCGGGAAGGTAGGAACCGCCTCTCAAACATACTGGAAGCACGTGCCGGACATGCCGGCACCACGTACTGGACAGACCAGAAACACCTGCCGGACCTGCCTGAACCACCTGCTGAGCACACCGGAACAACTTGCTCGACTCGCTGGAGCCACCTGCTGGACACCCCAAAATCACCAGCCAGCTATGCCAGAACCACTTGCCGTACACTCCGGAATCACCTGCTGGTTACACCAGAGCCACTTGGTGGACAATCCAGAATCACCTGCCGGACATGCCAGAACCACCTGTCACACATGCCGGAACCACGTGCCTGACACGCCGGAACCACCTCGCGGACAGACCGGAACCACCTACCAGACATGCCTGAACCACCTGCCGAGCATGCCGGAACCACCTGCCGGACACGCCAAAATCACCTGCGGGCTAGGCCAGAACCACTTGTAGGACTCTCCTGGAGCACCTGCCGGGCATGCGGGAACCACCTCTCAGACGTCCCAGAACCACGTGCGGCACATGACGGAACCCATTACCGGACAGACCGGAACCACCTGCTGGACACGCCAGAATCACCTGCCAAGAACACCGGAACCACCTGAACAGCTCGCCAGAAACACCTGCCAGACATGCCAAAATCACCTGCCGGCTACACCAGAACCTCTTGCCGGACACTCCGGAATCACCTGCCAGACATGATGCAACCAAATGTCAGACGTGCCAGAACCACGTGCCAGAGACACCGGATGCAACTGCCGAGCATGCCGGAACCTCCTGCTCAACTCGCTGTAACCACCTGCCGGGGACGCCAAAATCACCTGTCAGCTAGGCCAGAACCACGTGGCGGACTCTATGGACTCACCCGCCGGGCATGCCGGAACCAGCTCTCAGACGTGCCAGAAGCACGTGCCGGACACGCCGGAACCACCCACTAGAGAGACCGGAACCACCTGCCAGACCCGCCTGAACCACCTGCTGAGTACGCTGGAACAACCTGCTCTACTCGCTGGAGCCACCTGCTGGACACGCCAAAATCACCTGATGGCTACGCCAGCACCACTCGGCAGACAAGCCAGAATCACCTGCAGGGTATGCCGGAACCACCTCTCAGACGTGCCAGAACCCCTTGTCGGACACTCCGGAATCACCTGTCAGGCATGCCGGAACCTCCTCTCGAACGTGCCAGAATGACGTGCCAGAGACACCGGATGCACCTGCCGAGCACGCCGGGACCTCCTCTTCGACTCGCCGGAACCACCAGCCAGAGACGCCCAAATCCCCTGCCAGGTAGGCCAGAATCACATGGCGGACTCTCTGGAATCTCCCGCCGGGAAGGTAGGAACCGCCTCTCAAACATACTGGAAGCACGTGCCGGACATGCCGGCACCACGTACTGGACAGACCAGAAACACCTGCCGGACCTGCCTGAACCACCTGCTGAGCACACCGGAACAACTTGCTCGACTCGCTGGAGCCACCTGCTGGACACCCCAAAATCACCAGCCAGCTATGCCAGAACCACTTGCCGTACACTCCGGAATCACCTGCTGGTTACACCAGAGCCACTTGGTGGACAATCCAGAATCACCTGCCGGACATGCCAGAACCACCTGTCACACATGCCGGAACCACGTGCCTGACACGCCGGAACCACCTCGCGGACAGACCGGAACCACCTACCAGACATGCCTGAACCACCTGCCGAGCATGCCGGAACCACCTGCCGGACACGCCAAAATCACCTGCGGGCTAGGCCAGAACCACTTGTAGGACTCTCCTGGAGCACCTGCCGGGCATGCGGGAACCACCTCTCAGACGTCCCAGAACCACGTGCGGCACATGACGGAACCCATTACCGGACAGACCGGAACCACCTGCTGGACACGCCAGAATCACCTGCCAAGAACACCGGAACCACCTGAACAGCTCGCCAGAAACACCTGCCGGACATGCCAAAATCACCTGCCGGCTACACCAGAACCTCTTGCCGGACACTCCGGAATCACCTGCCAGACATGATGCAACCAAATGTCAGACGTGCCAGAACCACGTGCCAGAGACACCGGATGCAACTGCCGAGCATGCCGGAACCTCCTGCTCAACTCGCTGTAACCACCTGCCGGGGACGCCAAAATCACCTGTCAGCTAGGCCAGAACCACGTGGCGGACTCTATGGACTCACCCGCCGGGCATGCCGGAACCAGCTCTCAGACGTGCCAGAAGCACGTGCCGGACACGCCGGAACCACCCACTAGAGAGACCGGAACCACCTGCCAGACCCGCCTGAACCACCTGCTGAGTACGCTGGAACAACCTGCTCTACTCGCTGGAGCCACCTGCTGGACACGCCAAAATCACCTGATGGCTACGCCAGCACCACTCGGCAGACAAGCCAGAATCACCTGCAGGGTATGCCGGAACCACCTCTCAGACGTGCCAGAACCCCTTGTCGGACACTCCGGAATCACCTGTCAGGCATGCCGGAACCTCCTCTCGAACGTGCCAGAATGACGTGCCAGAGACACCGGATGCACCTGCCGAGCACGCCGGGACCTCCTGTTCGACTCGCCGGAACCACCAGCCAGAGACGCCCAAATCCCCTGCCAGGTAGGCCAGAATCACATGGCGGACTCTCTGGAATCTCCCGCCGGGAAGGTAGGAACCGCCTCTCAAACATACTGGAAGCACGTGCCGGACATGCCGGCACCACGTACTGGACAGACCAGAAACACCTGCCGGACCTGCCTGAACCACCTGCTGAGCACACCGGAACAACTTGCTCGACTCGCTGGAGCCACCTGCTGGACACCCCAAAATCACCAGCCAGCTATGCCAGAACCACTTGCCGTACACTCCGGAATCACCTGCTGGTTACACCAGAGCCACTTGGTGGACAATCCAGAATCACCTGCCGGACATGCCAGAACCACCTGTCACACATGCCGGAACCACGTGCCTGACACGCCGGAACCACCTCGCGGACAGACCGGAACCACCTACCAGACATGCCTGAACCACCTGCCGAGCATGCCGGAACCACCTGCCGGACACGCCAAAATCACCTGCGGGCTAGGCCAGAACCACTTGTAGGACTCTCCTGGAGCACCTGCCGGGCATGCGGGGAACCACCTCTCAGACGTCCCAGAACCACGGTGCGGCACATGACGGAACCCATTACCGGACAGACCGGAACCACCTGCTGGACACGCCAGAATCACCTGCCAAGAACACCGGAACCACCTGAACAGCTCGCCAGAAACACCTGCCGGACATGCCAAAATCACCTGCCGGCTACACCAGAACCTCTTGCCGGACACTCCGGAATCACCTGCCAGACATGATGCAACCAAATGTCAGACGTGCCAGAACCACGTGCCAGAGACACCGGATGCAACTGCCGAGCATGCCGGAACCTCCTGCTCAACTCGCTGTAACCACCTGCCGGGGACGCCAAAATCACCTGTCAGCTAGGCCAGAACCACGTGGCGGACTCTATGGACTCACCCGCCGGGCATGCCGGAACCAGCTCTCAGACGTGCCAGAAGCACGTGCCGGACACGCCGGAACCACCCACTAGAGAGACCGGAACCACCTGCCAGACCCGCCTGAACCACCTGCTGAGTACGCTGGAACAACCTGCTCTACTCGCTGGAGCCACCTGCTGGACACGCCAAAATCACCTGATGGCTACGCCAGCACCACTCGGCAGACAAGCCAGAATCACCTGCAGGGTATGCCGGAACCACCTCTCAGACGTGCCAGAACCCCTTGTCGGACACTCCGGAATCACCTGTCAGGCATGCCGGAACCTCCTCTCGAACGTGCCAGAATGACGTGCCAGAGACACCGGATGCACCTGCCGAGCACGCCGGGACCTCCTCTTCGACTCGCCGGAACCACCAGCCAGAGACGCCCAAATCCCCTGCCAGGTAGGCCAGAATCACATGGCGGACTCTCTGGAATCTCCCGCCGGGAAGGTAGGAACCGCCTCTCAAACATACTGGAAGCACGTGCCGGACATGCCGGCACCACGTACTGGACAGACCAGAAACACCTGCCGGACCTGCCTGAACCACCTGCTGAAGCACACCGGAACAACTTGCTCGACTCGCTGGAGCCACCTGCTGGACACCCCAAAATCACCAGCCAGCTATGCCAGAACCACTTGCCGTACACTCCGGAATCACCTGCTGGTTACACCAGAGCCACTTGGTGGACAATCCAGAATCACCTGCCGGACATGCCAGAACCACCTGTCACACATGCCGGAACCACGTGCCTGACACGCCGGAACCACCTCGCGGACAGACCGGAACCACCTACCAGACATGCCTGAACCACCTGCCGAGCATGCCGGAACCACCTGCCGGACACGCCAAAATCACCTGCGGGCTAGGCCAGAACCACTTGTAGGACTCTCCTGGAGCACCTGCCGGGCATGCGGGAACCACCTCTCAGACGTCCCAGAACCACGTGCGGCACATGACGGAACCCATTACCGGACAGACCGGAACCACCTGCTGGACACGCCAGAATCACCTGCCAAGAACACCGGAACCACCTGAACAGCTCGCCAGAAACACCTGCCGGACATGCCAAAATCACCTGCCGGCTACACCAGAACCTCTTGCCGGACACTCCGGAATCACCTGCCAGACATGATGCAACCAAATGTCAGACGTGCCAGAACCACGTGCCAGAGACACCGGATGCAACTGCCGAGCATGCCGGAACCTCCTGCTCAACTCGCTGTAACCACCTGCCGGGGACGCCAAAATCACCTGTCAGCTAGGCCAGAACCACGTGGCGGACTCTATGGACTCACCCGCCGGGCATGCCGGAACCAGCTCTCAGACGTGCCAGAAGCACGTGCCGGACACGCCGGAACCACCCACTAGAGAGACCGGAACCACCTGCCAGACCCGCCTGAACCACCTGCTGAGTACGCTGGAACAACCTGCTCTACTCGCTGGAGCCACCTGCTGGACACGCCAAAATCACCTGATGGCTACGCCAGCACCACTCGGCAGACAAGCCAGAATCACCTGCAGGGTATGCCGGAACCACCTCTCAGACGTGCCAGAACCCCTTGTCGGACACTCCGGAATCACCTGTCAGGCATGCCGGAACCTCCTCTCGAACGTGCCAGAATGACGTGCCAGAGACACCGGATGCACCTGCCGAGCACGCCGGGACCTCCTGCTTCGACTCGCCGGAACCACCAGCCAGAGACGCCCAAATCCCCTGCCAGGTAGGCCAGAATCACATGGCGGACTCTCTGGAATCTCCCGCCGGGAAGGTAGGAACCGCCTCTCAAACATACTGGAAGCACGTGCCGGACATGCCGGCACCACGTACTGGACAGACCAGAAACACCTGCCGGACCTGCCTGAACCACCTGCTGAGCACACCGGAACAACTTGCTCGACTCGCTGGAGCCACCTGCTGGACACCCCAAAATCACCAGCCAGCTATGCCAGAACCACTTGCCGTACACTCCGGAATCACCTGCTGGTTACACCAGAGCCACTTGGTGGACAATCCAGAATCACCTGCCGGACATGCCAGAACCACCTGTCACACATGCCGGAACCACGTGCCTGACACGCCGGAACCACCTCGCGGACAGACCGGAACCACCTACCAGACATGCCTGAACCACCTGCCGAGCATGCCGGAACCACCTGCCGGACACGCCAAAATCACCTGCGGGCTAGGCCAGAACCACTTGTAGGACTCTCCTGGAGCACCTGCCGGGCATGCGGGAACCACCTCTCAGACGTCCCAGAACCACGTGCGGCACATGACGGAACCCATTACCGGACAGACCGGAACCACCTGCTGGACACGCCAGAATCACCTGCCAAGAACACCGGAACCACCTGAACAGCTCGCCAGAAACACCTGCCGGACATGCCAAAATCACCTGCCGGCTACACCAGAACCTCTTGCCGGACACTCCGGAATCACCTGCCAGACATGATGCAACCAAATGTCAGACGTGCCAGAACCACGTGCCAGAGACACCGGATGCAACTGCCGAGCATGCCGGAACCTCCTGCTCAACTCGCTGTAACCACCTGCCGGGGACGCCAAAATCACCTGTCAGCTAGGCCAGAACCACGTGGCGGACTCTATGGACTCACCCGCCGGGCATGCCGGAACCAGCTCTCAGACGTGCCAGAAGCACGTGCCGGACACGCCGGAACCACCCACTAGAGAGACCGGAACCACCTGCCAGACCCGCCTGAACCACCTGCTGAGTACGCTGGAACAACCTGCTCTACTCGCTGGAGCCACCTGCTGGACACGCCAAAATCACCTGATGGCTACGCCAGCACCACTCGGCAGACAAGCCAGAATCACCTGCAGGGTATGCCGGAACCACCTCTCAGACGTGCCAGAACCCCTTGTCGGGACACTCCGGAATCACCTGTCAGGCATGCCGGAACCTCCTCTCGAACGTGCCAGAATGACGTGCCAGAGACACCGGATGCACCTGCCGAGCACGCCGGGACCTCCTGTTCGACTCGCCGGAACCACCAGCCAGAGACGCCCAAATCCCCTGCCAGGTAGGCCAGAATCACATGGCGGACTCTCTGGAATCTCCCGCCGGGAAGGTAGGAACCGCCTCTCAAACATACTGGAAGCACGTGCCGGACATGCCGGCACCACGTACTGGACAGACCAGAAACACCTGCCGGACCTGCCTGAACCACCTGCTGAGCACACCGGAACAACTTGCTCGACTCGCTGGAGCCACCTGCTGGACACCCCAAAATCACCAGCCAGCTATGCCAGAACCACTTGCCGTACACTCCGGAATCACCTGCTGGTTACACCAGAGCCACTTGGTGGACAATCCAGAATCACCTGCCGGACATGCCAGAACCACCTGTCACACATGCCGGAACCACGTGCCTGACACGCCGGAACCACCTCGCGGACAGACCGGAACCACCTACCAGACATGCCTGAACCACCTGCCGAGCATGCCGGAACCACCTGCCGGACACGCCAAAATCACCTGCGGGCTAGGCCAGAACCACTTGTAGGACTCTCCTGGAGCACCTGCCGGGCATGCGGGAACCACCTCTCAGACGTCCCAGAACCACGTGCGGCACATGACGGAACCCATTACCGGACAGACCGGAACCACCTGCTGGACACGCCAGAATCACCTGCCAAGAACACCGGAACCACCTGAACAGCTCGCCAGAAACACCTGCCGGACATGCCAAAATCACCTGCCGGCTACACCAGAACCTCTTGCCGGACACTCCGGAATCACCTGCCAGACATGATGCAACCAAATGTCAGACGTGCCAGAACCACGTGCCAGAGACACCGGATGCAACTGCCGAGCATGCCGGAACCTCCTGCTCAACTCGCTGTAACCACCTGCCGGGGACGCCAAAATCACCTGTCAGCTAGGCCAGAACCACGTGGCGGACTCTATGGACTCACCCGCCGGGCATGCCGGAACCAGCTCTCAGACGTGCCAGAAGCACGTGCCGGACACGCCGGAACCACCCACTAGAGAGACCGGAACCACCTGCCAGACCCGCCTGAACCACCTGCTGAGTACGCTGGAACAACCTGCTCTACTCGCTGGAGCCACCTGCTGGACACGCCAAAATCACCTGATGGCTACGCCAGCACCACTCGGCAGACAAGCCAGAATCACCTGCAGGGTATGCCGGAACCACCTCTCAGACGTGCCAGAACCCCTTGTCGGACACTCCGGAATCACCTGTCAGGCATGCCGGAACCTCCTCTCGAACGTGCCAGAATGACGTGCCAGAGACACCGGATGCACCTGCCGAGCACGCCGGGACCTCCTGTTCGACTCGCCGGAACCACCAGCCAGAGACGCCCAAATCCCCTGCCAGGTAGGCCAGAATCACATGGCGGACTCTCTGGAATCTCCCGCCGGGAAGGTAGGAACCGCCTCTCAAACATACTGGAAGCACGTGCCGGACATGCCGGCACCACGTACTGGACAGACCAGAAACACCTGCCGGACCTGCCTGAACCACCTGCTGAGCACACCGGAACAACTTGCTCGACTCGCTGGAGCCACCTGCTGGACACCCCAAAATCACCAGCCAGCTATGCCAGAACCACTTGCCGTACACTCCGGAATCACCTGCTGGTTACACCAGAGCCACTTGGTGGACAATCCAGAATCACCTGCCGGACATGCCAGAACCACCTGTCACACATGCCGGAACCACGTGCCTGACACGCCGGAACCACCTCGCGGACAGACCGGAACCACCTACCAGACATGCCTGAACCACCTGCCGAGCATTGCCGGAACCACCTGCCGGACACGCCAAAATCACCTGCGGGCTAGGCCAGAACCACTTGTAGGACTCTCCTGGAGCACCTGCCGGGCATGCGGGAACCACCTCTCAGACGTCCCAGAACCACGTGCGGCACATGACGGAACCCATTACCGGACAGACCGGAACCACCTGCTGGACACGCCAGAATCACCTGCCAAGAACACCGGAACCACCTGAACAGCTCGCCAGAAACACCTGCCGGACATGCCAAAATCACCTGCCGGCTACACCAGAACCTCTTGCCGGACACTCCGGAATCACCTGCCAGACATGATGCAACCAAATGTCAGACGTGCCAGAACCACGTGCCAGAGACACCGGATGCAACTGCCGAGCATGCCGGAACCTCCTGCTCAACTCGCTGTAACCACCTGCCGGGGACGCCAAAATCACCTGTCAGCTAGGCCAGAACCACGTGGCGGACTCTATGGACTCACCCGCCGGGCATGCCGGAACCAGCTCTCAGACGTGCCAGAAGCACGTGCCGGACACGCCGGAACCACCCACTAGAGAGACCGGAACCACCTGCCAGACCCGCCTGAACCACCTGCTGAGTACGCTGGAACAACCTGCTCTACTCGCTGGAGCCACCTGCTGGACACGCCAAATCACCTGATGGCTACGCCAGCACCACTCGGCAGACAAGCCAGAATCACCTGCAGGGTATGCCGGAACCACCTCTCAGACGTGCCAGAACCCCTTGTCGGACACTCCGGAATCACCTGTCAGGCATGCCGGAACCTCCTCTCGAACGTGCCAGAATGACGTGCCAGAGACACCGGATGCACCTGCCGAGCACGCCGGGACCTCCTGTTCGACTCGCCGGAACCACCAGCCAGAGACGCCCAAATCCCCTGCCAGGTAGGCCAGAATCACATGGCGGACTCTCTGGAATCTCCCGCCGGGAAGGTAGGAACCGCCTCTCAAACATACTGGAAGCACGTGCCGGACATGCCGGCACCACGTACTGGACAGACCAGAAACACCTGCCGGACCTGCCTGAACCACCTGCTGAGCACACCGGAACAACTTGCTCGACTCGCTGGAGCCACCTGCTGGACACCCCAAAATCACCAGCCAGCTATGCCAGAACCACTTGCCGTACACTCCGGAATCACCTGCTGGTTACACCAGAGCCACTTGGTGGACAATCCAGAATCACCTGCCGGACATGCCAGAACCACCTGTCACACATGCCGGAACCACGTGCCTGACACGCCGGAACCACCTCGCGGACAGACCGGAACCACCTACCAGACATGCCTGAACCACCTGCCGAGCATGCCGGAACCACCTGCCGGACACGCCAAAATCACCTGCGGGCTAGGCCAGAACCACTTGTAGGACTCTCCTGGAGCACCTGCCGGGCATGCGGGAACCACCTCTCAGACGTCCCAGAACCACGTGCGGCACATGACGGAACCCATTACCGGACAGACCGGAACCACCTGCTGGACACGCCAGAATCACCTGCCAAGAACACCGGAACCACCTGAACAGCTCGCCAGAAACACCTGCCAGGACATGCCAAAATCACCTGCCGGCTACACCAGAACCTCTTGCCGGACACTCCGGAATCACCTGCCAGACATGATGCAACCAAATGTCAGACGTGCCAGAACCACGTGCCAGAGACACCGGATGCAACTGCCGAGCATGCCGGAACCTCCTGCTCAACTCGCTGTAACCACCTGCCGGGGACGCCAAAATCACCTGTCAGCTAGGCCAGAACCACGTGGCGGACTCTATGGACTCACCCGCCGGGCATGCCGGAACCAGCTCTCAGACGTGCCAGAAGCACGTGCCGGACACGCCGGAACCACCCACTAGAGAGACCGGAACCACCTGCCAGACCCGCCTGAACCACCTGCTGAGTACGCTGGAACAACCTGCTCTACTCGCTGGAGCCACCTGCTGGACACGCCAAAATCACCTGATGGCTACGCCAGCACCACTCGGCAGACAAGCCAGAATCACCTGCAGGGTATGCCGGAACCACCTCTCAGACGTGCCAGAACCCCTTGTCGGACACTCCGGAATCACCTGTCAGGCATGCCGGAACCTCCTCTCGAACGTGCCAGAATGACGTGCCAGAGACACCGGATGCACCTGCCGAGCACGCCGGGACCTCCTGTTCGACTCGCCGGAACCACCAGCCAGAGACGCCCAAATCCCCTGCCAGGTAGGCCAGAATCACATGGCGGACTCTCTGGAATCTCCCGCCGGGAAGGTAGGAACCGCCTCTCAAACATACTGGAAGCACGTGCCGGACATGCCGGCACCACGTACTGGACAGACCAGAAACACCTGCCGGACCTGCCTGAACCACCTGCTGAGCACACCGGAACAACTTGCTCGACTCGCTGGAGCCACCTGCTGGACACCCCAAAATCACCAGCCAGCTATGCCAGAACCACTTGCCGTACACTCCGGAATCACCTGCTGGTTACACCAGAGCCACTTGGTGGACAATCCAGAATCACCTGCCGGACATGCCAGAACCACCTGTCACACATGCCGGAACCACGTGCCTGACACGCCGGAACCACCTCGCGGACAGACCGGAACCACCTACCAGACATGCCTGAACCACCTGCCGAGCATGCCGGAACCACCTGCCGGACACGCCAAAATCACCTGCGGGCTAGGCCAGAACCACTTGTAGGACTCTCCTGGAGCACCTGCCGGGCATGCGGGAACCACCTCTCAGACGTCCCAGAACCACGTGCGGCACATGACGGAACCCATTACCGGACAGACCGGAACCACCTGCTGGACACGCCAGAATCACCTGCCAAGAACACCGGAACCACCTGAACAGCTCGCCAGAAACACCTGCCGGACATGCCAAAATCACCTGCCGGCTACACCAGAACCTCTTGCCGGACACTCCGGAATCACCTGCCAGACATGATGCAACCAAATGTCAGACGTGCCAGAACCACGTGCCAGAGACACCGGATGCAACTGCCGAGCATGCCGGAACCTCCTGCTCAACTCGCTGTAACCACCTGCCGGGGACGCCAAAATCACCTGTCAGCTAGGCCAGAACCACGTGGCGGACTCTATGGACTCACCCGCCGGGCATGCCGGAACCAGCTCTCAGACGTGCCAGAAGCACGTGCCGGACACGCCGGAACCACCCACTAGAGAGACCGGAACCACCTGCCAGACCCGCCTGAACCACCTGCTGAGTACGCTGGAACAACCTGCTCTACTCGCTGGAGCCACCTGCTGGACACGCCAAAATCACCTGATGGCTACGCCAGCACCACTCGGCAGACAAGCCAGAATCACCTGCAGGGTATGCCGGAACCACCTCTCAGACGTGCCAGAACCCCTTGTCGGACACTCCGGAATCACCTGTCAGGCATGCCGGAACCTCCTCTCGAACGTGCCAGAATGACGTGCCAGAGACACCGGATGCACCTGCCGAGCACGCCGGGACCTCCTGTTCGACTCGCCGGAACCACCAGCCAGAGACGCCCAAATCCCCTGCCAGGTAGGCCAGAAATCACATGGCGGACTCTCTGGAATCTCCCGCCGGGAAGGTAGGAACCGCCTCTCAAACATACTGGAAGCACGTGCCGGACATGCCGGCACCACGTACTGGACAGACCAGAAACACCTGCCGGACCTGCCTGAACCACCTGCTGAGCACACCGGAACAACTTGCTCGACTCGCTGGAGCCACCTGCTGGACACCCCAAAATCACCAGCCAGCTATGCCAGAACCACTTGCCGTACACTCCGGAATCACCTGCTGGTTACACCAGAGCCACTTGGTGGACAATCCAGAATCACCTGCCGGACATGCCAGAACCACCTGTCACACATGCCGGAACCACGTGCCTGACACGCCGGAACCACCTCGCGGACAGACCGGAACCACCTACCAGACATGCCTGAACCACCTGCCGAGCATGCCGGAACCACCTGCCGGACACGCCAAAATCACCTGCGGGCTAGGCCAGAACCACTTGTAGGACTCTCCTGGAGCACCTGCCGGGCATGCGGGAACCACCTCTCAGACGTCCCAGAACCACGTGCGGCACATGACGGAACCCATTACCGGACAGACCGGAACCACCTGCTGGACACGCCAGAATCACCTGCCAAGAACACCGGAACCACCTGAACAGCTCGCCAGAAACACCTGCCGGACATGCCAAAATCACCTGCCGGCTACACCAGAACCTCTTGCCGGACACTCCGGAATCACCTGCCAGACATGATGCAACCAAATGTCAGACGTGCCAGAACCACGTGCCAGAGACACCGGATGCAACTGCCGAGCATGCCGGAACCTCCTGCTCAACTCGCTGTAACCACCTGCCGGGGACGCCAAAATCACCTGTCAGCTAGGCCAGAACCACGTGGCGGACTCTATGGACTCACCCGCCGGGCATGCCGGAACCAGCTCTCAGACGTGCCAGAAGCACGTGCCGGACACGCCGGAACCACCCACTAGAGAGACCGGAACCACCTGCCAGACCCGCCTGAACCACCTGCTGAGTACGCTGGAACAACCTGCTCTACTCGCTGGAGCCACCTGCTGGACACGCCAAAATCACCTGATGGCTACGCCAGCACCACTCGGCAGACAAGCCAGAATCACCTGCAGGGTATGCCGGAACCACCTCTCAGACGTGCCAGAACCCCTTGTCGGACACTCCGGAATCACCTGTCAGGCATGCCGGAACCTCCTCTCGAACGTGCCAGAATGACGTGCCAGAGACACCGGATGCACCTGCCGAGCACGCCGGGACCTCCTGTTCGACTCGCCGGAACCACCAGCCAGAGACGCCCAAATCCCCTGCCAGGTAGGCCAGAATCACATGGCGGACTCTCTGGAATCTCCCGCCGGGAAGGTAGGAACCGCCTCTCAAACATACTGGAAGCACGTGCCGGACATGCCGGCACCACGTACTGGACAGACCAGAAACACCTGCCGGACCTGCCTGAACCACCTGCTGAGCACACCGGAACAACTTGCTCGACTCGCTGGAGCCACCTGCTGGACACCCCAAAATCACCAGCCAGCTATGCCAGAACCACTTGCCGTACACTCCGGAATCACCTGCTGGTTACACCAGAGCCACTTGGTGGACAATCCAGAATCACCTGCCGGACATGCCAGAACCACCTGTCACACATGCCGGAACCACGTGCCTGACACGCCGGAACCACCTCGCGGACAGACCGGAACCACCTACCAGACATGCCTGAACCACCTGCCGAGCATGCCGGAACCACCTGCCGGACACGCCAAAATCACCTGCGGGCTAGGCCAGAACCACTTGTAGGACTCTCCTGGAGCACCTGCCGGGCATGCGGGAACCACCTCTCAGACGTCCCAGAACCACGTGCGGCACATGACGGAACCCATTACCGGACAGACCGGAACCACCTGCTGGACACGCCAGAATCACCTGCCAAGAACACCGGAACCACCTGAACAGCTCGCCAGAAACACCTGCCGGACATGCCAAAATCACCTGCCGGCTACACCAGAACCTCTTGCCGGACACTCCGGAATCACCTGCCAGACATGATGCAACCAAATGTCAGACGTGCCAGAACCACGTGCCAGAGACACCGGATGCAACTGCCGAGCATGCCGGAACCTCCTGCTCAACTCGCTGTAACCACCTGCCGGGGACGCCAAAATCACCTGTCAGCTAGGCCAGAACCACGTGGCGGACTCTATGGACTCACCCGCCGGGCATGCCGGAACCAGCTCTCAGACGTGCCAGAAGCACGTGCCGGACACGCCGGAACCACCCACTAGAGAGACCGAACCACCTGCCAGACCCGCCTGAACCACCTGCTGAGTACGCCTGGAACAACCTGCTCTACTCGCTGGAGCCACCTGCTGGACACGCCAAAATCACCTGATGGCTACGCCAGCACCACTCGGCAGACAAGCCAGAATCACCTGCAGGGTATGCCGGAACCACCTCTCAGACGTGCCAGAACCCCTTGTCGGACACTCCGGAATCACCTGTCAGGCATGCCGGAACCTCCTCTCGAACGTGCCAGAATGACGTGCCAGAGACACCGGATGCACCTGCCGAGCACGCCGGGACCTCCTGTTCGACTCGCCGGAACCACCAGCCAGAGACGCCCAAATCCCCTGCCAGGTAGGCCAGAATCACATGGCGGACTCTCTGGAATCTCCCGCCGGGAAGGTAGGAACCGCCTCTCAAACATACTGGAAGCACGTGCCGGACATGCCGGCACCACGTACTGGACAGACCAGAAACACCTGCCGGACCTGCCTGAACCACCTGCTGAGCACACCGGAACAACTTGCTCGACTCGCTGGAGCCACCTGCTGGACACCCCAAAATCACCAGCCAGCTATGCCAGAACCACTTGCCGTACACTCCGGAATCACCTGCTGGTTACACCAGAGCCACTTGGTGGACAATCCAGAATCACCTGCCGGACATGCCAGAACCACCTGTCACACATGCCGGAACCACGTGCCTGACACGCCGGAACCACCTCGCGGACAGACCCGGAACCACCTACCAGACATGCCTGAACCACCTGCCGAGCATGCCGGAACCACCTGCCGGACACGCCAAAATCACCTGCGGGCTAGGCCAGAACCACTTGTAGGACTCTCCTGGAGCACCTGCCGGGCATGCGGGAACCACCTCTCAGACGTCCCAGAACCACGTGCGGCACATGACGGAACCCATTACCGGACAGACCGGAACCACCTGCTGGACACGCCAGAATCACCTGCCAAGAACACCGGAACCACCTGAACAGCTCGCCAGAAACACCTGCCGGACATGCCAAAATCACCTGCCGGCTACACCAGAACCTCTTGCCGGACACTCCGGAATCACCTGCCAGACATGATGCAACCAAATGTCAGACGTGCCAGAACCACGTGCCAGAGACACCGGATGCAACTGCCGAGCATGCCGGAACCTCCTGCTCAACTCGCTGTAACCACCTGCCGGGGACGCCAAAATCACCTGTCAGCTAGGCCAGAACCACGTGGCGGACTCTATGGACTCACCCGCCGGGCATGCCGGAACCAGCTCTCAGACGTGCCAGAAGCACGTGCCGGACACGCCGGAACCACCACTAGAGAGTCCGGAACCACCTGCCAGACCCGCCTGAACCACCTGCTGAGTACGCTGGAACAACCTGCTCTACTCGCTGGAGCCACCTGCTGGACACGCCAAAATCACCTGATGGCTACGCCAGCACCACTCGGCAGACAAGCCAGAATCACCTGCAGGGTATGCCGGAACCACCTCTCAGACGTGCCAGAACCCCTTGTCGGACACTCCGGAATCACCTGTCAGGCATGCCGGAACCTCCTCTCGAACGTGCCAGAATGACGTGCCAGAGACACCGGATGCACCTGCCGAGCACGCCGGGACCTCCTCGTTCGACTCGCCGGAACCACCAGCCAGAGACGCCCAAATCCCCTGCCAGGTAGGCAGAATCACATGGCGGACTCTCTGGAATCTCCCGCCGGGAAGGTAGGAACCGCCTCTCAAACATACTGGAAGCACGTGCCGGACATGCCGGCACCACGTACTGGACAGACCAGAAACACCTGCCGGACCTGCCTGAACCACCTGCTGAGCACACCGGAACAACTTGCTCGACTCGCTGGAGCCACCTGCTGGACACCCCAAAATCACCAGCCAGCTATGCCAGAACCACTTGCCGTACACTCCGGAATCACCTGCTGGTTACACCAGAGCCACTTGGTGGACAATCCAGAATCACCTGCCGGACATGCCAGAACCACCTGTCACACATGCCGGAACCACGTGCCTGACACGCCGGAACCACCTCGCGGACAGACCGGAACCACCTACCAGACATGCCTGAACCACCTGCCGAGCATGCCGGAACCACCTGCCGGACACGCCAAAATCACCTGCGGGCTAGGCCAGAACCACTTGTAGGACTCTCCTGGAGCACCTGCCGGGCATGCGGGAACCACCTCTCAGACGTCCCAGAACCACGTGCGGCACATGACGGAACCCATTACCGGACAGACCGGAACCACCTGCTGGACACGCCAGAATCACCTGCCAAGAACACCGGAACCACCTGAACAGCTCGCCAGAAACACCTGCCGGACATGCCAAAATCACCTGCCGGCTACACCAGAACCTCTTGCCGGACACTCCGGAATCACCTGCCAGACATGATGCAACCAAATGTCAGACGTGCCAGAACCACGTGCCAGAGACACCGGATGCAACTGCCGAGCATGCCGGAACCTCCTGCTCAACTCGCTGTAACCACCTGCCGGGGACGCCAAAATCACCTGTCAGCTAGGCCAGAACCACGTGGCGGACTCTATGGACTCACCCGCCGGGCATGCCGGAACCAGCTCTCAGACGTGCCAGAAGCACGTGCCGGACACGCCGGAACCACCCACTAGAGAGACCGGAACCACCTGCCAGACCCGCCTGAACCACCTGCTGAGTACGCTGGAACAACCTGCTCTACTCGCTGGAGCCACCTGCTGGACACGCCAAAATCACCTGATGGCTACGCCAGCACCACTCGGCAGACAAGCCAGAATCACCTGCAGGGTATGCCGGAACACCTCTCAGACGTGCCAGAACCCCTTGTCGGACACTCCGGAATCACCTGTCAGGCATGCCGGAACCTCCTCTCGAACGTGCCAGAATGACGTGCCAGAGACACCGGATGCACCTGCCGAGCACGCCGGGACCTCCTCTTCGACTCGCCGGAACCACCAGCCAGAGACGCCCAAATCCCCTGCCAGGTAGGCCAGAATCACATGGCGACTCTCTGGAATCTCCCGCCGGGAAGGTAGGAACCGCCTCTCAAACATACTGGAAGCACGTGCCGGACATGCCGGCACCACGTACTGGACAGACCAGAAACACCTGCCGGACCTGCCTGAACCACCTGCTGAGCACACCGGAACAACTTGCTCGACTCGCTGGAGCCACCTGCTGGACACCCCAAAATCACCAGCCAGCTATGCCAGAACCACTTGCCGTACACTCGGAATCACCTGCTGGTTACACCAGAGCCACTTGGTGGACAATCCAGAATCACCTGCCGGACATGCCAGAACCACCTGTCACACATGCCGGAACCACGTGCCTGACACGCCGGAACCACCTCGCGGACAGACCGGAACCACCTACCAGACATGCCTGAACCACCTGCCGAGCATGCCGGAACCACCTGCCGGACACGCCAAAATCACCTGCGGGCTAGGCCAGAACCACTTGTAGGACTCTCCTGGAGCACCTGCCGGGCATGCGGGAACCACCTCTCAGACGTCCCAGAACCAGCGTGCGGCACATGACGGAACCCATTACCGGACAGACCGGAACCACCTGCTGGACACGCCAGAATCACCTGCCAAGAACACCGGAACCACCTGAACAGCTCGCCAGAAACACCTGCCGGACATGCCAAAATCACCTGCCGGCTACACCAGAACCTCTTGCCGGACACTCCGGAATCACCTGCCAGACATGATGCAACCAAATGTCAGACGTGCCAGAACCACGTGCCAGAGACACCGGATGCAACTGCCGAGCATGCCGGAACCTCCTGCTCAACTCGCTGTAACCACCTGCCGGGGACGCCAAAATCACCTGTCAGCTAGGCCAGAACCACGTGGCGGACTCTATGGACTCACCCGCCGGGCATGCCGGAACCAGCTCTCAGACGTGCCAGAAGCACGTGCCGGACACGCCGGAACCACCCACTAGAGAGACCGGAACCACCTGCCAGACCCGCCTGAACCACCTGCTGAGTACGCTGGAACAACCTGCTCTACTCGCTGGAGCCACCTGCTGGACACGCCAAAATCACCTGATGGCTACGCCAGCACCACTCGGCAGACAAGCCAGAATCACCTGCAGGGTATGCCGGAACCACCTCTCAGACGTGCCAGAACCCCTTGTCGGACACTCCGGAATCACCTGTCAGGCATGCCGGAACCTCCTCTCGAACGTGCCAGAATGACGTGCCAGAGACACCGGATGCACCTGCCGAGCACGCCGGGACCTCCTGTTCGACTCGCCGGAACCACCAGCCAGAGACGCCCAAATCCCCTGCCAGGTAGGCCAGAATCACATGGCGGACTCTCTGGAATCTCCCGCCGGGAAGGTAGGAACCGCCTCTCAAACATACTGGAAGCACGTGCCGGACATGCCGGCACCACGTACTGGACAGACCAGAAACACCTGCCGGACCTGCCTGAACCACCTGCTGAGCACACCGGAACAACTTGCTCGACTCGCTGGAGCCACCTGCTGGACACCCCCAAAATCACCAGCCAGCTATGCCAGAACCACTTGCCGTACACTCCGGAATCACCTGCTGGTTACACCAGAGCCACTTGGTGGACAATCCAGAATCACCTGCCGGACATGCCAGAACCACCTGTCACACATGCCGGAACCACGTGCCTGACACGCCGGAACCACCTCGCGGACAGACCGGAACCACCTACCAGACATGCCTGAACCACCTGCCGAGCATGCCGGAACCACCTGCCGGACACGCCAAAATCACCTGCGGGCTAGGCCAGAACCACTTGTAGGACTCTCCTGGAGCACCTGCCGGGCATGCGGGAACCACCTCTCAGACGTCCCAGAACCACGTGCGGCACATGACGGAACCCATTACCGGACAGACCGGAACCACCTGCTGGACACGCCAGAATCACCTGCCAAGAACACCGGAACCACCTGAACAGCTCGCCAGAAACACCTGCCGGACATGCCAAAATCACCTGCCGGCTACACCAGAACCTCTTGCCGGACACTCCGGAATCACCTGCCAGACATGATGCAACCAAATGTCAGACGTGCCAGAACCACGTGCCAGAGACACCGGATGCAACTGCCGAGCATGCCGGAACCTCCTGCTCAACTCGCTGTAACCACCTGCCGGGGACGCCAAAATCACCTGTCAGCTAGGCCAGAACCACGTGGCGGACTCTATGGACTCACCCGCCGGGCATGCCGGAACCAGCTCTCAGACGTGCCAGAAGCACGTGCCGGACACGCCGGAACCACCCACTAGAGAGACCGGAACCACCTGCCAGACCCGCCTGAACCACCTGCTGAGTACGCTGGAACAACCTGCTCTACTCGCTGGAGCCACCTGCTGGACACGCCAAAATCACCTGATGGCTACGCCAGCACCACTCGGCAGACAAGCCAGAATCACCTGCAGGGTATGCCGGAACCACCTCTCAGACGTGCCAGAACCCCTTGTCGGACACTCCGGAATCACCTGTCAGGCATGCCGGAACCTCCTCTCGAACGTGCCAGAATGACGTGCCAGAGACACCGGATGCACCTGCCGAGCACGCCGGGACCTCCTCTTCGACTCGCCGGAACCACCAGCCAGAGACGCCCAAATCCCCTGCCAGGTAGGCCAGAATCACATGGCGGACTCTCTGGAATCTCCCGCCGGGAAGGTAGGAACCGCCTCTCAAACATACTGGAAGCACGTGCCGGACATGCCGGCACCACGTACTGGACAGACCAGAAAACACCTGCCGGACCTGCCTGAACCACCTGCTGAGCACACCGGAACAACTTGCTCGACTCGCTGGAGCCACCTGCTGGACACCCCAAAATCACCAGCCAGCTATGCCAGAACCACTTGCCGTACACTCCGGAATCACCTGCTGGTTACACCAGAGCCACTTGGTGGACAATCCAGAATCACCTGCCGGACATGCCAGAACCACCTGTCACACATGCCGGAACCACGTGCCTGACACGCCGGAACCACCTCGCGGACAGACCGGAACCACCTACCAGACATGCCTGAACCACCTGCCGAGCATGCCGGAACCACCTGCCGGACACGCCAAAATCACCTGCGGGCTAGGCCAGAACCACTTGTAGGACTCTCCTGGAGCACCTGCCGGGCATGCGGGAACCACCTCTCAGACGTCCCAGAACCACGTGCGGCACATGACGGAACCCATTACCGGACAGACCGGAACCACCTGCTGGACACGCCAGAATCACCTGCCAAGAACACCGGAACCACCTGAACAGCTCGCCAGAAACACCTGCCGGACATGCCAAAATCACCTGCCGGCTACACCAGAACCTCTTGCCGCACACTCCGGAATCACCTGCCAGACATGATGCAACCAAATGTCAGACGTGCCAGAACCACGTGCCAGAGACACCGGATGCAACTGCCGAGCATGCCGGAACCTCCTGCTCAACTCGCTGTAACCACCTGCCGGGGACGCCAAAATCACCTGTCAGCTAGGCCAGAACCACGTGGCGGACTCTATGGACTCACCCGCCGGGCATGCCGGAACCAGCTCTCAGACGTGCCAGAAGCACGTGCCGGACACGCCGGAACCACCCACTAGAGAGACCGGAACCACCTGCCAGACCCGCCTGAACCACCTGCTGAGTACGCTGGAACAACCTGCTCTACTCGCTGGAGCCACCTGCTGGACACGCCAAAATCACCTGATGGCTACGCCAGCACCACTCGGCAGACAAGCCAGAATCACCTGCAGGGTATGCCGGAACCACCTCTCAGACGTGCCAGAACCCCTTGTCGGACACTCCGGAATCACCTGTCAGGCATGCCGGAACCTCCTCTCGAACGTGCCAGAATGACGTGCCAGAGACACCGGATGCACCTGCCGAGCACGCCGGGACCTCCTCTTCGACTCGCCGGAACCACCAGCCAGAGACGCCCAAATCCCCTGCCAGGTAGGCCAGAATCACATGGCGGACTCTCTGGAATCTCCCGCCGGGAAGGTAGGAACCGCCTCTCAAACATACTGGAAGCACGTGCGGACATGCCGGCACCACGTACTGGACAGACCAGAAACACCTGCCGGACCTGCCCTGAACCACCTGCTGAGCACACCGGAACAACTTGCTCGACTCGCTGGAGCCACCTGCTGGACACCCCAAAATCACCAGCCAGCTATGCCAGAACCACTTGCCGTACACTCCGAATCACCTGCTGGTTACACCAGAGCCACTTGGTGGACAATCCAGAATCACCTGCCGGACATGCCAGAACCACCTGTCACACATGCCGGAACCACGTGCCTGACACGCCGGAACCACCTCGCGGACAGACCGGAACCACCTACCAGACATGCCTGAACCACCTGCCGAGCATGCCGGAACCACCTGCCGGACACGCCAAAATCACCTGCGGGCTAGGCCAGAACCACTTGTAGGACTCTCCTGGAGCACCTGCCGGGCATGCGGGAACCACCTCTCAGACGTCCCAGAACCACGTGCGGCACATGACGGAACCCATTACCGGACAGACCGGAACCACCTGCTGGACACGCCAGAATCACCTGCCAAGAACACCGGAACCACCTGAACAGCTCGCCAGAAACACCTGCCGGACATGCCAAAATCACCTGCCGGCTACACCAGAACCTCTTGCCGCACACTCCGGAATCACCTGCCAGACATGATGCAACCAAATGTCAGACGTGCCAGAACCACGTGCCAGAGACACCGGATGCAACTGCCGAGCATGCCGGAACCTCCTGCTCAACTCGCTGTAACCACCTGCCGGGGGACGCCAAAATCACCTGTCAGCTAGGCCAGAACCACGTGGCGGACTCTATGGACTCACCCGCCGGGCATGCCGGAACCAGCTCTCAGACGTGCCAGAAGCACGTGCCGGACACGCCGGAACCACCCACTAGAGAGACCGGAACCACCTGCCAGACCCGCCTGAACCACCTGCTGAGTACGCTGGAACAACCTGCTCTACTCGCTGGAGCCACCTGCTGGACACGCCAAAATCACCTGATGGCTACGCCAGCACCACTCGGCAGACAAGCCAGAATCACCTGCAGGGTATGCCGGAACCACCTCTCAGACGTGCCAGAACCCCTTGTCGGACACTCCGGAATCACCTGTCAGGCATGCCGGAACCTCCTCTCGAACGTGCCAGAATGACGTGCCAGAGGACACCGGATGCACCTGCCGAGCACGCCGGGACCTCCTCTTCGACTCGCCGGAACCACCAGCCAGAGACGCCCAAATCCCTGCCAGGTAGGCCAGAATCACATGGCGGACTCTCTGGAATCTCCCGCCGGGAAGTAGGAACCGCCTCTCAAACATACTGGAAGCACGTGCCGGACATGCCGGCACCACGTACTGGACAGACCAGAAACACCTGCCGGACCTGCCTGAACCACCTGCTGAGCACACCGGAACAACTTGCTCGACTCGCTGGAGCCACCTGCTGGACACCCCAAAATCACCAGCCAGCTATGCCAGAACCACTTGCCGTACACTCCGGAATCACCTGCTGGTTACACCAGAGCCACTTGGTGGACAATCCAGAATCACCTGCCGGACATGCCAGAACCACCTGTCACACATGCCGGAACCACGTGCCTGACACGCCGGAACCACCTCGCGGACAGACC
>NW_027225375.1:0-45664 GCF_041296235.1 Equus asinus | reverse complement strand
CACGTTCGAGAGGTGGTTCCGGCATGCCTGACAGGTGATTCCGGAGTGTCCGACAAGGGGTTCTGGCAGCGTCTGAGAGGTGGTTCCGGCATACCCTGCAGGTGATTCTGGCTTGTCTGCCGAGTGGTGCTGGCGTAGCCATCAGGTGATTTTGGCGTGTCCAGCAGGTGGCTCCAGCGAGTAGAGCAGGTTGTTCCAGCGTACTCAGCAGGTGGTTCAGGCGGGTCTGGCAGGTGGTTCCGGTCTCTCTAGTAGGTGGTTCCGGCGTGTCCGGCACGTGCTTCTGGCACGTCTGAGAGCTGGTTCCGGCATGCCCGGCGGGTGATTCCATAGAGTCCGCCACGTGGTTCTGGCCTAGCTGACAGGTGATTTTGGCGTCCCCGGCAGGTGGTTACAGCGAGTTGAGCAGGAGGTTCCGGCATGCTCGGCAGTTGCATCCGGTGTCTCTGGCACGTGGTTCTGGCACGTCTGACATTTGGTTGCATCATGTCTGGCAGGTGATTCCGGAGTGTCCGGCAAGAGGTTCTGGTGTAGCCGGCAGGTGATTTTGGCATGTCCGGCAGGTGTGTTCTGGCGAGCTGTTCAGGTGGTTCCGGTGTTCTTGCAGGTGGTTCTGGCGTGTCCGGCAGGTGGTTCCGGTCTGTCCGGTAATGGGTTCCGTCATGTGCCGCGCGTGGTTCTGGCACGTCTGAGAGGTGGTTCCCGCATGCCCGGCAGGTGCTCCAGGAGGAGTCCTACAAGTGGTTCTGGCCTAGCCCGCAGGTGATTTTGGCGTGTCCGGCAGGTGGTTCCGGCATGCTCGGCAGGTGGTTCAGGCATGTCTGGTAGGTGGTTCCGGTCTGTCCGCGAGGTGGTTCCGGCGTGTCAGGCACGTGGTTCCGGCATGTGTGACAGGTGGTTCTGGCATGTCCGGCAGGTGATTCTGGATTGTCCACCAAGTGGCTCTGGTGTAACCAGCAGGTGATTCCGAGTGTACGGCAAGTGGTTCTGGCATAGCTGGCTGGTGATTTTGGGGTGTCCAGCAGGTGGCTCCAGCGAGTCGAGCAAGTTGTTCCCGGTGTGCTCAGCAGGTGGTTCAGGCAGGTCCGGCAGGTGTTTCTGGTCTGTCCAGTACGTGGTGCCGGCATGTCCGGCACGTGCTTCCAGTATGTTTGAGAGGTGGTTCCTACCTTCCCGGCGGGAGATTCCGGAGCGTCCGCCATGTGATTCTGGCCTACCTGGCAGGGGATTTTGGCGTCTCTGGCTGGTGGTTCCGGCGGTCGAAGAGGAGGTTCCGGCGTGCTCGGCAGGTGCATCCGGTGTCTCTGGCACGTCATTCTGGCACGTTCGAGAGGTGGTTCCGGCATGCCTGACAGGTGATTCCGGAGTGTCCGACAAGGGGTTCTGGCACGTCTGAGAGGTGGTTCCGGCATACCCTGCAGGTGATTCTGGCTTGTCTGCCGAGTGGTGCTGGCGTAGCCATCAGGTGATTTTGGCGTGTCCAGCAGGTGGCTCCAGCGAGTAGAGCAGGTTGTTCCAGCGTACTCAGCAGGTGGTTCAGGCGGGTCTGGCAGGTGGTTCCGGTCTCTCTAGTAGGTGGTTCCGGCGTGTCCGGCACGTGCCTTCTGCACGTCTGAGAGCTGGTTCCCGGCATGCCCGGCGGGTGATTCCATAGAGTCCGCCACGTGGTTCTGGCCTAGCTGACAGGTGATTTTGGCGTCCCCGGCAGGTGGTTACAGCGAGTTGAGCAGGAGGTTCAGGCATGCTCGGCAGTTGCATCCGGTGTCTCTGGCACGTGGTTCTGGCACGTCTGACATTTGGTTGCATCATGTCTGGCAGGTGATTCCGGAGTGTCCGGCAAGAGGTTCTGGTGTAGCCGGCAGGTGATTTTGGCATGTCCGGCAGGTGTTTCTGGCGAGCTGTTCCAGGTGGTTCCGGTGTTCTTGGCAGGTGATTCTGGCGTGTCCGGCAGGTGGTTCCGGTCTGTCCGGTAATGGGTTCCGTCATGTGCCGCGCGTGGTTCTGGCACGTCTGAGAGGTGGTTCCCGCATGCCCGGCAGGTGCTCCAGGAGAGTCCTACAAGTGGTTCTGGCCTAGCCCGCAGGTGATTTTGGCGTGTCCGGCAGGTGGTTCCGGCTGCTCGGCAGGTGGTTCAGGCATGTCTGGTAGGTGTTCCGGTCTGTCCGCGAGGTGGTTCCGGCGTTCAGGCACGTGGTTCCGGCATGTGTGACAGGTGGTTCTGGCATGTCCGGCAGGTGATTCTGGATTGTCCACCAAGTGGCTCTGGTGTAACCAGCAGGTGATTCCGGAGTGTACGGCAAGTGGTTCTGGCATAGCTGGCTGGTGATTTTGGGTGTCCAGCAGGTGGCTCCAGCGAGTCGAGCAAGTTGTTCCGGTGTGCTCAGCAGGTGGTTCAGGCAGGTCCGGCAGGTGTTTCTGGTCTGTCCAGTACGTGGTGCCGGCATGTCCGGCACGTGCTTCCAGTATGTTTGAGAGGTGGTTCCTACCTTCCCGGCGGGAGATTCCGGAGCGTCCGCCATGTGATTCTGGCCTACCTGGCAGGGGATTTTGGCGTCTCTGGCTGGTGGTTCCGGCGAGTCGAAGAGGAGGTTCCGGCGTGCTCGGCAGGTGCATCCGGTGTCTCTGGCACGTCATTCTGGCACGTTCGAGAGGTGGTTCCGGCATGCCTGACAGGTGATTCCGGAGTGTCCGACAAGGGGTTCTGGCACGTCTGAGAAGGTGGTTCCGGCATACCCTGCGGTGATTCTGGCTTGTCTGCCGAGTGGTGCTGGCGTAGCCATCAGGTGATTTTGGCGTGTCCAGCAGGTGGCTCCAGCGAGTAGAGCAGGTTGTTTCCAGCGTACTCAGCAGGTGGTTCAGGCGGTCTGGCAGGTGGTTCGGTCTCTCTAGTAGGTGGTTCCGGCGTGTCCGGCACGTGCTTCTGGCACGTCTGAGAGCTGGTTCCGGCATGCCCGGCGGGTGATTCCATAGAGTCCGCCACGTGGTTCTGGCCTAGCTGACAGGTGATTTTGGCGTCCCCGGCAGGTGGTTACAGCGAGTTGAGCAGGAGGTTCCGGCATGCTCGGCAGTTGCATCCGGTGTCTCTGGCACGTGGTTCTGGCACGTCTGACATTTGGTTGCATCATGTCTGGGCAGGTGATTCCGGAGTGTCCGGCAAGAGGTTCTGGTGTAGCCGGCAGGTGATTTTGGCATGTCCGGCAGGTGTTTCTGGCGAGCTGTTCAGGTGGTTCCGGTGTTCTTGGCAGGTGATTCTGGCGTGTCCGGCAGGTGGTTCCGGTCTGTCCGGTAATGGGTTCCGTCATGTGCCGCGCGTGGTTCTGGCACGTCTGAGAGGTGGTTCCCGCATGCCCGGCAGGTGCTCCAGGAGAGTCCTACAAGTGGTTCTGGCCTAGCCCGCAGGTGATTTTGGCGTGTCCGGCAGGTGGTTCCGGCATGCTCGGCAGGTGGTTCAGGCATGTCTGGTAGGTGGTTCCGGTCTGTCCGCGAGGTGGTTCCGGCGTGTCAGGCACGTGGTTCCCGGCATGTGTGACAGGTGGTTCTGGCATGTCCGGCAGGTGATTCTGGATTGTCCACCAAGTGGCTCTGGTGTAACCAGCAGGTGATTCCGGAGTGTACGGCAAGTGGTTCTGGCATAGCTGGCTGGTGATTTTGGGGTGTCCAGCAGGTGGCTCCAGCGAGTCGAGCAAGTTGTTCCGGTGTGCTCAGCAGGTGGTTCAGGCAGGTCCGGCAGGTGTTTCTGGTCTGTCCAGTACGTGGTGCCGGCATGTCCGGCACGTGCTTCCAGTATGTTTGAGAGGTGGTTCCTACCTTCCCGGCGGGAGATTCCGGAGCGTCCGCCATGTGATTCTGGCCTACCTGGCAGGGGATTTTGGCGTCTCTGGCTGTGGTTCCGGCGAGTCGAAGAGGAGGTTCCGGCGTGCTCGGCAGGTGCATCCGGTGTCTCTGCACGTCATTCTGGCACGTTCGAGAGGTGGTTCCGGCATGCCTGACAGGTGATTCCGGAGTGTCCGACAAGGGGTTCTGGCACGTCTGAGAGGTGGTTCCGGCATACCCTGCAGGTGATTCTGGCTTGTCTGCCGAGTGGTGCTGGCGTAGCCATCAGGTGATTTTGGCGTGTCCAGCAGGTGGCTCCAGCGAGTAGAGCAGGTTGTTCCAGCGTACTCAGCAGGTGGTTTCAGGCGGGTCTGGCAGGTGGTTCCGGTCTCTCTAGTAGGTGGTTCCGGCGTGTCCGGCACGTGCTTCTGGCACGTCTGAGAGCTGGTTCCGGCATGCCCGGCGGGTGATTCCATAGAGTCCGCCACGTGGTTCTGGCCTAGCTGACAGGTGATTTTGGCGTCCCCGGCAGGTGGTTACAGCGAGTTGAGCAGGAGGTTCCGGCATGCTCGGCAGTTGCATCCGGTGTCTCTGGCACGTGGTTCTGGCACGTCTGACATTTGGTTGCATCATGTCTGGCAGGTGATTCCGGAGTGTCCGGCAAGAGGTTCTGGTGTAGCCGGCAGGTGATTTTGGCATGTCCGGCAGGTGTTTCTGGCGAGCTGTTCAGGTGGTTCCGGTGTTCTTGGCAGGTGATTCTGGCGTGTCCGGCAGGTGGTTCCGGTCTGTCCGGTATGGGGTTCCGTCATGTGCCGCGCGTGGTTCTGGCACGTCTGAGAGGTGGTTCCCGCATGCCCGGCAGGTGCTCCAGGAGAGTCCTACAAGTGGTTCTGGCCTAGCCCGCAGGTGATTTTGGCGTGTCCGGCAGGTGGTTCCGGCATGCTCGGCAGGTGGTTCAGGCATGTCTGGTAGGTGGTTCCGGTCTGTCCGCGAGGTGGTTCCGGCGTGTCAGGCACGTGGTTCCGGCATGTGTGACAGGTGGTTCTGGCATGTCCGGCAGGTGATTCTGGATTGTCCACCAAGTGGCTCTGGTGTAACCAGCAGGTGATTCCGGAGTGTACGGCAAGTGGTTCTGGCATAGCTGGCTGGTGATTTTGGGGTGTCCAGCAGGTGGCTCCAGCGAGTCGAGCAAGTTGTTCCGGTGTGCTCAGCAGGTGTTCAGGCAGGTCCGGCAGGTGTTTCTGGTCTGTCCAGTACGTGGTGCCGGCATGTCCGGCACGTGCTTCCAGTATGTTTGAGAGGTGGTTCCTACCTTCCCGGCGGGAGATTCCGGAGCGTCCGCCATGTGATTCTGGCCTACCTGGCAGGGGATTTTGGCGTCTCTGGCTGGTGGTTCCGGCGAGTCGAAGAGGAGGTTCCGGCGTGCTCGGCAGGTGCATCCGGTGTCTCTGGCACGTCATTCTGGCACGTTCGAGAGGTGGTTCCGGCATGCCTGACAGGTGATTCCGGAGTGTCCGACAAGGGGTTCTGGCACGTCTGAGAGGTGGTTCCGGCATACCCTGCAGGTGATTCTGGCTTGTCTGCCGAGTGGTGCTGGCTAGCCATCAGGTGATTTTGGCGTGTCCAGCAGGTGGCTCCAGCGAGTAGAGCAGGTTGTTCCAGCGTACTCAGCAGGTGGTTCAGGCGGGTCTGGCAGGTGGTTCCGGTCTCTCTAGTAGGTGGTTCCGGCGTGTCCGGCACGTGCTTCTGGCACGTCTGAGAGCTGGTTCCGGCATGCCCGGCGGGTGATTCCATAGAGTCCGCCACGTGGTTCTGGCCTAGCTGACATGTGATTTGGCGTCCCCGGCAGGTGGTTACAGCGAGTTGAGCAGGAGGTTCCGGCATGCTCGGCAGTTGCATCCGGTGTCTCTGGCACGTGTTCTGGCACGTCTGACATTTGGTTGCATCATGTCTGGCAGGTGATTCCGGAGTGTCCGGCAAGAGGTTCTGGTGTAGCCGGCAGGTGATTTTGGCATGTCCGGCAGGTGTTTCTGGCGAGCTGTTCAGGTGGTTCCGGTGTTCTTGGCAGGTGATTCTGGCTGTCCGGCAGGTGGTTCCGGTCTGTCCGGTAATGGGTTCCGTCATGTGCCGCGCGTGGTTCTGGCACGTCTGAGAGGTGGTTCCCGCATGCCCGGCAGGTGCTCCAGGAGAGTCCTACAAGTGGTTCTGGCCTAGCCCGCAGGTGATTTTGGCGTGTCCGGCAGGTGGTTCCGGCATGCTCGGCAGGTGGTTCAGGCATGTCTGGTAGGTGGTTCCGGTCTGTCCGCGAGGTGGTTCCGGCGTGTCAGGCACGTGGTTCCGGCATGTGTGACAGGTGGTTCTGGCATGTCCGGCAGGTGATTCTGGATTGTCCACCAAGTGGCTCTGGTGTAACCAGCAGGTGATTCCGGAGTGTACGGCAAGTGGTTCTGGCATAGCTGGCTGGTGATTTTGGGTGTCCAGCAGGTGGCTCCAGCGAGTCGAGCAAGTTGTTCCGGTGTGCTCAGCAGGTGGTTCAGGCAGGTCCGGCAGGTGTTTCTGGTCTGTCCAGTACGTGGTGCCGGCATGTCCGGCACGTGCTTCCAGTATGTTTGAGAGGTGGTTCCTACCTTCCCGGCGGGAGATTCCGGAGCGTCCGCCCATGTGATTCTGGCCTACCTGGCAGGGATTTTGGCGTCTCTGGCTGGTGGTTCCGGCGAGTCGAAGAGGAGGTTCCGGCGTGCTCGGCAGGTGCATCCGGTGTCTCTGGCACGTCATTCTGGCACGTTCGAGAGGTGGTTCCGGCATGCCTGACAGGTGATTCCGGAGTGTCCGACAAGGGGTTCTGGCAACGTCTGAGAGGTGGTTCCGGCATACCCTGCAGGTGATTCTGGCTTGTCTGCCGAGTGGTGCTGGCGTAGCCATCAGGTGATTTTGGCGTGTCCAGCAGGTGGCTCCAGCGAGTAGAGCAGGTTGTTCCAGCGTACTCAGCAGGTGGTTCAGGCGGGTCTGGCAGGTGGTTCCGGTCTCTCTAGTAGGTGGTTCCGGCGTGTCCGGCACGTGCTTCTGGCACGTCTGAGAGCTGGTTCCGGCATGCCCGGCGGGTGATTCCATAGAGTCCGCCACGTGGTTCTGGCCTAGCTGACAGGTGATTTTGGCGTCCCCGGCAGGTGGTTACAGCGAGTTGAGCAGGAGGTTCCGGCATGCTCGGCAGTTGCATCCGGTGTCTCTGGCACGTGGTTCTGGCACGTCTGACATTTGGTTGCATCATGTCTGGCAGGTGATTCCGGAGTGTCCGGCAAGAGGTTCTGGTGTAGCCGGCAGGTGATTTTGGCATGTCCGGCAGGTGTTTCTGGCGAGCTGTTCAGGTGGTTCCGGTGTTCTTGGCAGGTGATTCTGGCGTGTCCGGCAGGTGGTTCCGGTCTGTCCGGTAATGGGTTCCGTCATGTGCCGCGCGTGGTTCTGGCACGTCTGAGAGGTGGTTCCCGCATGCCCGGCAGGTGCTCCAGGAGAGTCCTACAAGTGGTTCTGGCCTAGCCCGCAGGTGATTTTGGCGTGTCCGGCAGGTGGTTCCGGCATGCTCGGCAGGTGGTTCAGGCATGTCTGGTAGGTGGTTCCGGTCTGTCCGCGAGGTGGTTCCGGCGTGTCAGGCACGTGGTTCCGGCATGTGTGACAGGTGGTTCTGGCATGTCCGGCAGGTGATTCTGGATTGTCCACCAAGTGGCTCTGGTGTAACCAGCAGGTGATTCCGGAGTGTACGGCAAGTGGTTCTGGCATAGCTGGCTGGTGATTTTGGGGTGTCCAGCAGGTGGCTCCAGCGAGTCGAGCAAGTTGTTCCGGTGTGCTCAGCAGGTGGTTCAGGCAGGTCCGGCAGGTGTTTCTGGTCTGTCCAGTACGTGGTGCCGGCATGTCCGGCACGTGCTTCCAGTATGTTTGAGAGGTGGTTCCTACCTTCCCGGCGGGAGATTCCGGAGCGTCCGCCATGTGATTCTGGCCTACCTGGCAGGGGATTTTGGCGTCTCTGGCTGGTGGTTCCGGCGAGTCGAAGAGGAGGTTCCGGCGTGCTCGGCAGGTGCATCCGGTGTCTCTGGCACGTCATTCTGGCACGTTCGAGAGGTGGTTCCGGCATGCCTGACAGGTGATTCCGGAGTGTCCGACAAGGGGTTCTGGCACGTCTGAGAGGTGGTTCCGGCATACCCTGCAGGTGATTCTGGCTTGTCTGCCGAGTGGTGCTGGCGTAGCCATCAGGTGATTTTGGCGTGTCCAGCAGGTGGCTCCAGCGAGTAGAGCAGGTTGTTCCAGCGTACTCAGCAGGTGGTTCAGGCGGGTCTGGCAGGTGGTTCCGGTCTCTCTAGTAGGTGGTTCCGGCGTGTCCGGCACGTGCTTCTGGCACGTCTGAGAGCTGGTTCCGGCATGCCCGGCGGGTGATTCCATAGAGTCCGCCACGTGGTTCTGGCCTAGCTGACAGGTGATTTTGGCGTCCCCGGCAGGTGGTTACAGCGAGTTGAGCAGGAGGTTCCGGCATGCTCGGCAGTTGCATCCGGTGTCTCTGGCACGTGGTTCTGGCACGTCTGACATTTGGTTGCATCATGTCTGGCAGGTGATTCCGGAGTGTCCGGCAAGAGGTTCTGGTGTAGCCGGCAGGTGATTTTGGCATGTCCGGCAGGTGTTTCTGGCGAGCTGTTCAGGTGGTTCCGGTGTTCTTGGCAGGTGATTCTGGCGTGTCCGGCAGGTGGTTCCGGTCTGTCCGGTAATGGGTTCCGTCATGTGCCGCGCGTGGTTCTGGCACGTCTGAGAGGTGGTTCCCGCATGCCCGGCAGGTGCTCCAGGAGAGTCCTACAAGTGGTTCTGGCCTAGCCCGCAGGTGATTTTGGCGTGTCCGGCAGGTGGTTCCGGCATGCTCGGCAGGTGGTTCAGGCATGTCTGGTAGGTGGTTCCGGTCTGTCCGCGAGGTGGTTCCGGCGTGTCAGGCACGTGGTTCCGGCATGTGTGACAGGTGGTTCTGGCATGTCCGGCAGGTGATTCTGGATTGTCCACCAAGTGGCTCTGGTGTAACCAGCAGGTGATTCCGGAGTGTACGGCAAGTGGTTCTGGCATAGCTGGCTGGTGATTTTGGGGTGTCCAGCAGGTGGCTCCAGCGAGTCGAGCAAGTTGTTCCGGTGTGCTCAGCAGGTGGTTCAGGCAGGTCCGGCAGGTGTTTCTGGTCTGTCCAGTACGTGGTGCCGGCATGTCCGGCACGTGCTTCCAGTATGTTTGAGAGGTGGTTCCTACCTTCCCGGCGGGAGATTCCGGAGCGTCCGCCATGTGATTCTGGCCTACCTGGCAGGGGATTTTGGCGTCTCTGGCTGGTGGTTCCGGCGAGTCGAAGAGGAGGTTCCGGCGTGCTCGGCAGGTGCATCCGGTGTCTCTGGCACGTCATTCTGGCACGTTCGAGAGGTGGTTCCGGCATGCCTGACAGGTGATTCCGGAGTGTCCGACAAGGGGTTCTGGCACGTCTGAGAGGTGGTTCCGGCATACCCTGCAGGTGATTCTGGCTTGTCTGCCGAGTGGTGCTGGCGTAGCCATCAGGTGATTTTGGCGTGTCCAGCAGGTGGCTCCAGCGAGTAGAGCAGGTTGTTCCAGCGTACTCAGCAGGTGGTTCAGGCGGGTCTGGCAGGTGGTTCCGGTCTCTCTAGTAGGTGGTTCCGGCGTGTCCGGCACGTGCTTCTGGCACGTCTGAGAGCTGGTTCCGGCATGCCCGGCGGGTGATTCCATAGAGTCCGCCACGTGGTTCTGGCCTAGCTGACAGGTGATTTTGGCGTCCCCGGCAGGTGGTTACAGCGAGTTGAGCAGGAGGTTCCGGCATGCTCGGCAGTTGCATCCGGTGTCTCTGGCACGTGGTTCTGGCACGTCTGACATTTGGTTGCATCATGTCTGGCAGGTGATTCCGGAGTGTCCGGCAAGAGGTTCTGGTGTAGCCGGCAGGTGATTTTGGCATGTCCGGCAGGTGTTTCTGGCGAGCTGTTCAGGTGGTTCCGGTGTTCTTGGCAGGTGATTCTGGCGTGTCCGGCAGGTGGTTCCGGTCTGTCCGGTAATGGGTTCCGTCATGTGCCGCGCGTGGTTCTGGCACGTCTGAGAGGTGGTTCCCGCATGCCCGGCAGGTGCTCCAGGAGAGTCCTACAAGTGGTTCTGGCCTAGCCCGCAGGTGATTTTGGCGTGTCCGGCAGGTGGTTCCGGCATGCTCGGCAGGTGGTTCAGGCATGTCTGGTAGGTGGTTCCGGTCTGTCCGCGAGGTGGTTCCGGCGTGTCAGGCACGTGGTTCCGGCATGTGTGACAGGTGGTTCTGGCATGTCCGGCAGGTGATTCTGGATTGTCCACCAAGTGGCTCTGGTGTAACCAGCAGGTGATTCCGGAGTGTACGGCAAGTGGTTCTGGCATAGCTGGCTGGTGATTTTGGGGTGTCCAGCAGGTGGCTCCAGCGAGTCGAGCAAGTTGTTCCGGTGTGCTCAGCAGGTGGTTCAGGCAGGTCCGGCAGGTGTTTCTGGTCTGTCCAGTACGTGGTGCCGGCATGTCCGGCACGTGCTTCCAGTATGTTTGAGAGGTGGTTCCTACCTTCCCGGCGGGAGATTCCGGAGCGTCCGCCATGTGATTCTGGCCTACCTGGCAGGGGATTTTGGCGTCTCTGGCTGGTGGTTCCGGCGAGTCGAAGAGGAGGTTCCGGCGTGCTCGGCAGGTGCATCCGGTGTCTCTGGCACGTCATTCTGGCACGTTCGAGAGGTGGTTCCGGCATGCCTGACAGGTGATTCCGGAGTGTCCGACAAGGGGTTCTGGCACGTCTGAGAGGTGGTTCCGGCATACCCTGCAGGTGATTCTGGCTTGTCTGCCGAGTGGTGCTGGCGTAGCCATCAGGTGATTTTGGCGTGTCCAGCAGGTGGCTCCAGCGAGTAGAGCAGGTTGTTCCAGCGTACTCAGCAGGTGGTTCAGGCGGGTCTGGCAGGTGGTTCCGGTCTCTCTAGTAGGTGGTTCCGGCGTGTCCGGCACGTGCTTCTGGCACGTCTGAGAGCTGGTTCCGGCATGCCCGGCGGGTGATTCCATAGAGTCCGCCACGTGGTTCTGGCCTAGCTGACAGGTGATTTTGGCGTCCCCGGCAGGTGGTTACAGCGAGTTGAGCAGGAGGTTCCGGCATGCTCGGCAGTTGCATCCGGTGTCTCTGGCACGTGGTTCTGGCACGTCTGACATTTGGTTGCATCATGTCTGGCAGGTGATTCCGGAGTGTCCGGCAAGAGGTTCTGGTGTAGCCGGCAGGTGATTTTGGCATGTCCGGCAGGTGTTTCTGGCGAGCTGTTCAGGTGGTTCCGGTGTTCTTGGCAGGTGATTCTGGCGTGTCCGGCAGGTGGTTCCGGTCTGTCCGGTAATGGGTTCCGTCATGTGCCGCGCGTGGTTCTGGCACGTCTGAGAGGTGGTTCCCGCATGCCCGGCAGGTGCTCCAGGAGAGTCCTACAAGTGGTTCTGGCCTAGCCCGCAGGTGATTTTGGCGTGTCCGGCAGGTGGTTCCGGCATGCTCGGCAGGTGGTTCAGGCATGTCTGGTAGGTGGTTCCGGTCTGTCCGCGAGGTGGTTCCGGCGTGTCAGGCACGTGGTTCCGGCATGTGTGACAGGTGGTTCTGGCATGTCCGGCAGGTGATTCTGGATTGTCCACCAAGTGGCTCTGGTGTAACCAGCAGGTGATTCCGGAGTGTACGGCAAGTGGTTCTGGCATAGCTGGCTGGTGATTTTGGGGTGTCCAGCAGGTGGCTCCAGCGAGTCGAGCAAGTTGTTCCGGTGTGCTCAGCAGGTGGTTCAGGCAGGTCCGGCAGGTGTTTCTGGTCTGTCCAGTACGTGGTGCCGGCATGTCCGGCACGTGCTTCCAGTATGTTTGAGAGGTGGTTCCTACCTTCCCGGCGGGAGATTCCGGAGCGTCCGCCATGTGATTCTGGCCTACCTGGCAGGGGATTTTGGCGTCTCTGGCTGGTGGTTCCGGCGAGTCGAAGAGGAGGTTCCGGCGTGCTCGGCAGGTGCATCCGGTGTCTCTGGCACGTCATTCTGGCACGTTCGAGAGGTGGTTCCGGCATGCCTGACAGGTGATTCCGGAGTGTCCGACAAGGGGTTCTGGCACGTCTGAGAGGTGGTTCCGGCATACCCTGCAGGTGATTCTGGCTTGTCTGCCGAGTGGTGCTGGCGTAGCCATCAGGTGATTTTGGCGTGTCCAGCAGGTGGCTCCAGCGAGTAGAGCAGGTTGTTCCAGCGTACTCAGCAGGTGGTTCAGGCGGGTCTGGCAGGTGGTTCCGGTCTCTCTAGTAGGTGGTTCCGGCGTGTCCGGCACGTGCTTCTGGCACGTCTGAGAGCTGGTTCCGGCATGCCCGGCGGGTGATTCCATAGAGTCCGCCACGTGGTTCTGGCCTAGCTGACAGGTGATTTTGGCGTCCCCGGCAGGTGGTTACAGCGAGTTGAGCAGGAGGTTCCGGCATGCTCGGCAGTTGCATCCGGTGTCTCTGGCACGTGGTTCTGGCACGTCTGACATTTGGTTGCATCATGTCTGGCAGGTGATTCCGGAGTGTCCGGCAAGAGGTTCTGGTGTAGCCGGCAGGTGATTTTGGCATGTCCGGCAGGTGTTTCTGGCGAGCTGTTCAGGTGGTTCCGGTGTTCTTGGCAGGTGATTCTGGCGTGTCCGGCAGGTGGTTCCGGTCTGTCCGGTAATGGGTTCCGTCATGTGCCGCGCGTGGTTCTGGCACGTCTGAGAGGTGGTTCCCGCATGCCCGGCAGGTGCTCCAGGAGAGTCCTACAAGTGGTTCTGGCCTAGCCCGCAGGTGATTTTGGCGTGTCCGGCAGGTGGTTCCGGCATGCTCGGCAGGTGGTTCAGGCATGTCTGGTAGGTGGTTCCGGTCTGTCCGCGAGGTGGTTCCGGCGTGTCAGGCACGTGGTTCCGGCATGTGTGACAGGTGGTTCTGGCATGTCCGGCAGGTGATTCTGGATTGTCCACCAAGTGGCTCTGGTGTAACCAGCAGGTGATTCCGGAGTGTACGGCAAGTGGTTCTGGCATAGCTGGCTGGTGATTTTGGGGTGTCCAGCAGGTGGCTCCAGCGAGTCGAGCAAGTTGTTCCGGTGTGCTCAGCAGGTGGTTCAGGCAGGTCCGGCAGGTGTTTCTGGTCTGTCCAGTACGTGGTGCCGGCATGTCCGGCACGTGCTTCCAGTATGTTTGAGAGGTGGTTCCTACCTTCCCGGCGGGAGATTCCGGAGCGTCCGCCATGTGATTCTGGCCTACCTGGCAGGGGATTTTGGCGTCTCTGGCTGGTGGTTCCGGCGAGTCGAAGAGGAGGTTCCGGCGTGCTCGGCAGGTGCATCCGGTGTCTCTGGCACGTCATTCTGGCACGTTCGAGAGGTGGTTCCGGCATGCCTGACAGGTGATTCCGGAGTGTCCGACAAGGGGTTCTGGCACGTCTGAGAGGTGGTTCCGGCATACCCTGCAGGTGATTCTGGCTTGTCTGCCGAGTGGTGCTGGCGTAGCCATCAGGTGATTTTGGCGTGTCCAGCAGGTGGCTCCAGCGAGTAGAGCAGGTTGTTCCAGCGTACTCAGCAGGTGGTTCAGGCGGGTCTGGCAGGTGGTTCCGGTCTCTCTAGTAGGTGGTTCCGGCGTGTCCGGCACGTGCTTCTGGCACGTCTGAGAGCTGGTTCCGGCATGCCCGGCGGGTGATTCCATAGAGTCCGCCACGTGGTTCTGGCCTAGCTGACAGGTGATTTTGGCGTCCCCGGCAGGTGGTTACAGCGAGTTGAGCAGGAGGTTCCGGCATGCTCGGCAGTTGCATCCGGTGTCTCTGGCACGTGGTTCTGGCACGTCTGACATTTGGTTGCATCATGTCTGGCAGGTGATTCCGGAGTGTCCGGCAAGAGGTTCTGGTGTAGCCGGCAGGTGATTTTGGCATGTCCGGCAGGTGTTTCTGGCGAGCTGTTCAGGTGGTTCCGGTGTTCTTGGCAGGTGATTCTGGCGTGTCCGGCAGGTGGTTCCGGTCTGTCCGGTAATGGGTTCCGTCATGTGCCGCGCGTGGTTCTGGCACGTCTGAGAGGTGGTTCCCGCATGCCCGGCAGGTGCTCCAGGAGAGTCCTACAAGTGGTTCTGGCCTAGCCCGCAGGTGATTTTGGCGTGTCCGGCAGGTGGTTCCGGCATGCTCGGCAGGTGGTTCAGGCATGTCTGGTAGGTGGTTCCGGTCTGTCCGCGAGGTGGTTCCGGCGTGTCAGGCACGTGGTTCCGGCATGTGTGACAGGTGGTTCTGGCATGTCCGGCAGGTGATTCTGGATTGTCCACCAAGTGGCTCTGGTGTAACCAGCAGGTGATTCCGGAGTGTACGGCAAGTGGTTCTGGCATAGCTGGCTGGTGATTTTGGGGTGTCCAGCAGGTGGCTCCAGCGAGTCGAGCAAGTTGTTCCGGTGTGCTCAGCAGGTGGTTCAGGCAGGTCCGGCAGGTGTTTCTGGTCTGTCCAGTACGTGGTGCCGGCATGTCCGGCACGTGCTTCCAGTATGTTTGAGAGGTGGTTCCTACCTTCCCGGCGGGAGATTCCGGAGCGTCCGCCATGTGATTCTGGCCTACCTGGCAGGGGATTTTGGCGTCTCTGGCTGGTGGTTCCGGCGAGTCGAAGAGGAGGTTCCGGCGTGCTCGGCAGGTGCATCCGGTGTCTCTGGCACGTCATTCTGGCACGTTCGAGAGGTGGTTCCGGCATGCCTGACAGGTGATTCCGGAGTGTCCGACAAGGGGTTCTGGCACGTCTGAGAGGTGGTTCCGGCATACCCTGCAGGTGATTCTGGCTTGTCTGCCGAGTGGTGCTGGCGTAGCCATCAGGTGATTTTGGCGTGTCCAGCAGGTGGCTCCAGCGAGTAGAGCAGGTTGTTCCAGCGTACTCAGCAGGTGGTTCAGGCGGGTCTGGCAGGTGGTTCCGGTCTCTCTAGTAGGTGGTTCCGGCGTGTCCGGCACGTGCTTCTGGCACGTCTGAGAGCTGGTTCCGGCATGCCCGGCGGGTGATTCCATAGAGTCCGCCACGTGGTTCTGGCCTAGCTGACAGGTGATTTTGGCGTCCCCGGCAGGTGGTTACAGCGAGTTGAGCAGGAGGTTCCGGCATGCTCGGCAGTTGCATCCGGTGTCTCTGGCACGTGGTTCTGGCACGTCTGACATTTGGTTGCATCATGTCTGGCAGGTGATTCCGGAGTGTCCGGCAAGAGGTTCTGGTGTAGCCGGCAGGTGATTTTGGCATGTCCGGCAGGTGTTTCTGGCGAGCTGTTCAGGTGGTTCCGGTGTTCTTGGCAGGTGATTCTGGCGTGTCCGGCAGGTGGTTCCGGTCTGTCCGGTAATGGGTTCCGTCATGTGCCGCGCGTGGTTCTGGCACGTCTGAGAGGTGGTTCCCGCATGCCCGGCAGGTGCTCCAGGAGAGTCCTACAAGTGGTTCTGGCCTAGCCCGCAGGTGATTTTGGCGTGTCCGGCAGGTGGTTCCGGCATGCTCGGCAGGTGGTTCAGGCATGTCTGGTAGGTGGTTCCGGTCTGTCCGCGAGGTGGTTCCGGCGTGTCAGGCACGTGGTTCCGGCATGTGTGACAGGTGGTTCTGGCATGTCCGGCAGGTGATTCTGGATTGTCCACCAAGTGGCTCTGGTGTAACCAGCAGGTGATTCCGGAGTGTACGGCAAGTGGTTCTGGCATAGCTGGCTGGTGATTTTGGGGTGTCCAGCAGGTGGCTCCAGCGAGTCGAGCAAGTTGTTCCGGTGTGCTCAGCAGGTGGTTCAGGCAGGTCCGGCAGGTGTTTCTGGTCTGTCCAGTACGTGGTGCCGGCATGTCCGGCACGTGCTTCCAGTATGTTTGAGAGGTGGTTCCTACCTTCCCGGCGGGAGATTCCGGAGCGTCCGCCATGTGATTCTGGCCTACCTGGCAGGGGATTTTGGCGTCTCTGGCTGGTGGTTCCGGCGAGTCGAAGAGGAGGTTCCGGCGTGCTCGGCAGGTGCATCCGGTGTCTCTGGCACGTCATTCTGGCACGTTCGAGAGGTGGTTCCGGCATGCCTGACAGGTGATTCCGGAGTGTCCGACAAGGGGTTCTGGCACGTCTGAGAGGTGGTTCCGGCATACCCTGCAGGTGATTCTGGCTTGTCTGCCGAGTGGTGCTGGCGTAGCCATCAGGTGATTTTGGCGTGTCCAGCAGGTGGCTCCAGCGAGTAGAGCAGGTTGTTCCAGCGTACTCAGCAGGTGGTTCAGGCGGGTCTGGCAGGTGGTTCCGGTCTCTCTAGTAGGTGGTTCCGGCGTGTCCGGCACGTGCTTCTGGCACGTCTGAGAGCTGGTTCCGGCATGCCCGGCGGGTGATTCCATAGAGTCCGCCACGTGGTTCTGGCCTAGCTGACAGGTGATTTTGGCGTCCCCGGCAGGTGGTTACAGCGAGTTGAGCAGGAGGTTCCGGCATGCTCGGCAGTTGCATCCGGTGTCTCTGGCACGTGGTTCTGGCACGTCTGACATTTGGTTGCATCATGTCTGGCAGGTGATTCCGGAGTGTCCGGCAAGAGGTTCTGGTGTAGCCGGCAGGTGATTTTGGCATGTCCGGCAGGTGTTTCTGGCGAGCTGTTCAGGTGGTTCCGGTGTTCTTGGCAGGTGATTCTGGCGTGTCCGGCAGGTGGTTCCGGTCTGTCCGGTAATGGGTTCCGTCATGTGCCGCGCGTGGTTCTGGCACGTCTGAGAGGTGGTTCCCGCATGCCCGGCAGGTGCTCCAGGAGAGTCCTACAAGTGGTTCTGGCCTAGCCCGCAGGTGATTTTGGCGTGTCCGGCAGGTGGTTCCGGCATGCTCGGCAGGTGGTTCAGGCATGTCTGGTAGGTGGTTCCGGTCTGTCCGCGAGGTGGTTCCGGCGTGTCAGGCACGTGGTTCCGGCATGTGTGACAGGTGGTTCTGGCATGTCCGGCAGGTGATTCTGGATTGTCCACCAAGTGGCTCTGGTGTAACCAGCAGGTGATTCCGGAGTGTACGGCAAGTGGTTCTGGCATAGCTGGCTGGTGATTTTGGGGTGTCCAGCAGGTGGCTCCAGCGAGTCGAGCAAGTTGTTCCGGTGTGCTCAGCAGGTGGTTCAGGCAGGTCCGGCAGGTGTTTCTGGTCTGTCCAGTACGTGGTGCCGGCATGTCCGGCACGTGCTTCCAGTATGTTTGAGAGGTGGTTCCTACCTTCCCGGCGGGAGATTCCGGAGCGTCCGCCATGTGATTCTGGCCTACCTGGCAGGGGATTTTGGCGTCTCTGGCTGGTGGTTCCGGCGAGTCGAAGAGGAGGTTCCGGCGTGCTCGGCAGGTGCATCCGGTGTCTCTGGCACGTCATTCTGGCACGTTCGAGAGGTGGTTCCGGCATGCCTGACAGGTGATTCCGGAGTGTCCGACAAGGGGTTCTGGCACGTCTGAGAGGTGGTTCCGGCATACCCTGCAGGTGATTCTGGCTTGTCTGCCGAGTGGTGCTGGCGTAGCCATCAGGTGATTTTGGCGTGTCCAGCAGGTGGCTCCAGCGAGTAGAGCAGGTTGTTCCAGCGTACTCAGCAGGTGGTTCAGGCGGGTCTGGCAGGTGGTTCCGGTCTCTCTAGTAGGTGGTTCCGGCGTGTCCGGCACGTGCTTCTGGCACGTCTGAGAGCTGGTTCCGGCATGCCCGGCGGGTGATTCCATAGAGTCCGCCACGTGGTTCTGGCCTAGCTGACAGGTGATTTTGGCGTCCCCGGCAGGTGGTTACAGCGAGTTGAGCAGGAGGTTCCGGCATGCTCGGCAGTTGCATCCGGTGTCTCTGGCACGTGGTTCTGGCACGTCTGACATTTGGTTGCATCATGTCTGGCAGGTGATTCCGGAGTGTCCGGCAAGAGGTTCTGGTGTAGCCGGCAGGTGATTTTGGCATGTCCGGCAGGTGTTTCTGGCGAGCTGTTCAGGTGGTTCCGGTGTTCTTGGCAGGTGATTCTGGCGTGTCCGGCAGGTGGTTCCGGTCTGTCCGGTAATGGGTTCCGTCATGTGCCGCGCGTGGTTCTGGCACGTCTGAGAGGTGGTTCCCGCATGCCCGGCAGGTGCTCCAGGAGAGTCCTACAAGTGGTTCTGGCCTAGCCCGCAGGTGATTTTGGCGTGTCCGGCAGGTGGTTCCGGCATGCTCGGCAGGTGGTTCAGGCATGTCTGGTAGGTGGTTCCGGTCTGTCCGCGAGGTGGTTCCGGCGTGTCAGGCACGTGGTTCCGGCATGTGTGACAGGTGGTTCTGGCATGTCCGGCAGGTGATTCTGGATTGTCCACCAAGTGGCTCTGGTGTAACCAGCAGGTGATTCCGGAGTGTACGGCAAGTGGTTCTGGCATAGCTGGCTGGTGATTTTGGGGTGTCCAGCAGGTGGCTCCAGCGAGTCGAGCAAGTTGTTCCGGTGTGCTCAGCAGGTGGTTCAGGCAGGTCCGGCAGGTGTTTCTGGTCTGTCCAGTACGTGGTGCCGGCATGTCCGGCACGTGCTTCCAGTATGTTTGAGAGGTGGTTCCTACCTTCCCGGCGGGAGATTCCGGAGCGTCCGCCATGTGATTCTGGCCTACCTGGCAGGGGATTTTGGCGTCTCTGGCTGGTGGTTCCGGCGAGTCGAAGAGGAGGTTCCGGCGTGCTCGGCAGGTGCATCCGGTGTCTCTGGCACGTCATTCTGGCACGTTCGAGAGGTGGTTCCGGCATGCCTGACAGGTGATTCCGGAGTGTCCGACAAGGGGTTCTGGCACGTCTGAGAGGTGGTTCCGGCATACCCTGCAGGTGATTCTGGCTTGTCTGCCGAGTGGTGCTGGCGTAGCCATCAGGTGATTTTGGCGTGTCCAGCAGGTGGCTCCAGCGAGTAGAGCAGGTTGTTCCAGCGTACTCAGCAGGTGGTTCAGGCGGGTCTGGCAGGTGGTTCCGGTCTCTCTAGTAGGTGGTTCCGGCGTGTCCGGCACGTGCTTCTGGCACGTCTGAGAGCTGGTTCCGGCATGCCCGGCGGGTGATTCCATAGAGTCCGCCACGTGGTTCTGGCCTAGCTGACAGGTGATTTTGGCGTCCCCGGCAGGTGGTTACAGCGAGTTGAGCAGGAGGTTCCGGCATGCTCGGCAGTTGCATCCGGTGTCTCTGGCACGTGGTTCTGGCACGTCTGACATTTGGTTGCATCATGTCTGGCAGGTGATTCCGGAGTGTCCGGCAAGAGGTTCTGGTGTAGCCGGCAGGTGATTTTGGCATGTCCGGCAGGTGTTTCTGGCGAGCTGTTCAGGTGGTTCCGGTGTTCTTGGCAGGTGATTCTGGCGTGTCCGGCAGGTGGTTCCGGTCTGTCCGGTAATGGGTTCCGTCATGTGCCGCGCGTGGTTCTGGCACGTCTGAGAGGTGGTTCCCGCATGCCCGGCAGGTGCTCCAGGAGAGTCCTACAAGTGGTTCTGGCCTAGCCCGCAGGTGATTTTGGCGTGTCCGGCAGGTGGTTCCGGCATGCTCGGCAGGTGGTTCAGGCATGTCTGGTAGGTGGTTCCGGTCTGTCCGCGAGGTGGTTCCGGCGTGTCAGGCACGTGGTTCCGGCATGTGTGACAGGTGGTTCTGGCATGTCCGGCAGGTGATTCTGGATTGTCCACCAAGTGGCTCTGGTGTAACCAGCAGGTGATTCCGGAGTGTACGGCAAGTGGTTCTGGCATAGCTGGCTGGTGATTTTGGGGTGTCCAGCAGGTGGCTCCAGCGAGTCGAGCAAGTTGTTCCGGTGTGCTCAGCAGGTGGTTCAGGCAGGTCCGGCAGGTGTTTCTGGTCTGTCCAGTACGTGGTGCCGGCATGTCCGGCACGTGCTTCCAGTATGTTTGAGAGGTGGTTCCTACCTTCCCGGCGGGAGATTCCGGAGCGTCCGCCATGTGATTCTGGCCTACCTGGCAGGGGATTTTGGCGTCTCTGGCTGGTGGTTCCGGCGAGTCGAAGAGGAGGTTCCGGCGTGCTCGGCAGGTGCATCCGGTGTCTCTGGCACGTCATTCTGGCACGTTCGAGAGGTGGTTCCGGCATGCCTGACAGGTGATTCCGGAGTGTCCGACAAGGGGTTCTGGCACGTCTGAGAGGTGGTTCCGGCATACCCTGCAGGTGATTCTGGCTTGTCTGCCGAGTGGTGCTGGCGTAGCCATCAGGTGATTTTGGCGTGTCCAGCAGGTGGCTCCAGCGAGTAGAGCAGGTTGTTCCAGCGTACTCAGCAGGTGGTTCAGGCGGGTCTGGCAGGTGGTTCCGGTCTCTCTAGTAGGTGGTTCCGGCGTGTCCGGCACGTGCTTCTGGCACGTCTGAGAGCTGGTTCCGGCATGCCCGGCGGGTGATTCCATAGAGTCCGCCACGTGGTTCTGGCCTAGCTGACAGGTGATTTTGGCGTCCCCGGCAGGTGGTTACAGCGAGTTGAGCAGGAGGTTCCGGCATGCTCGGCAGTTGCATCCGGTGTCTCTGGCACGTGGTTCTGGCACGTCTGACATTTGGTTGCATCATGTCTGGCAGGTGATTCCGGAGTGTCCGGCAAGAGGTTCTGGTGTAGCCGGCAGGTGATTTTGGCATGTCCGGCAGGTGTTTCTGGCGAGCTGTTCAGGTGGTTCCGGTGTTCTTGGCAGGTGATTCTGGCGTGTCCGGCAGGTGGTTCCGGTCTGTCCGGTAATGGGTTCCGTCATGTGCCGCGCGTGGTTCTGGCACGTCTGAGAGGTGGTTCCCGCATGCCCGGCAGGTGCTCCAGGAGAGTCCTACAAGTGGTTCTGGCCTAGCCCGCAGGTGATTTTGGCGTGTCCGGCAGGTGGTTCCGGCATGCTCGGCAGGTGGTTCAGGCATGTCTGGTAGGTGGTTCCGGTCTGTCCGCGAGGTGGTTCCGGCGTGTCAGGCACGTGGTTCCGGCATGTGTGACAGGTGGTTCTGGCATGTCCGGCAGGTGATTCTGGATTGTCCACCAAGTGGCTCTGGTGTAACCAGCAGGTGATTCCGGAGTGTACGGCAAGTGGTTCTGGCATAGCTGGCTGGTGATTTTGGGGTGTCCAGCAGGTGGCTCCAGCGAGTCGAGCAAGTTGTTCCGGTGTGCTCAGCAGGTGGTTCAGGCAGGTCCGGCAGGTGTTTCTGGTCTGTCCAGTACGTGGTGCCGGCATGTCCGGCACGTGCTTCCAGTATGTTTGAGAGGTGGTTCCTACCTTCCCGGCGGGAGATTCCGGAGCGTCCGCCATGTGATTCTGGCCTACCTGGCAGGGGATTTTGGCGTCTCTGGCTGGTGGTTCCGGCGAGTCGAAGAGGAGGTTCCGGCGTGCTCGGCAGGTGCATCCGGTGTCTCTGGCACGTCATTCTGGCACGTTCGAGAGGTGGTTCCGGCATGCCTGACAGGTGATTCCGGAGTGTCCGACAAGGGGTTCTGGCACGTCTGAGAGGTGGTTCCGGCATACCCTGCAGGTGATTCTGGCTTGTCTGCCGAGTGGTGCTGGCGTAGCCATCAGGTGATTTTGGCGTGTCCAGCAGGTGGCTCCAGCGAGTAGAGCAGGTTGTTCCAGCGTACTCAGCAGGTGGTTCAGGCGGGTCTGGCAGGTGGTTCCGGTCTCTCTAGTAGGTGGTTCCGGCGTGTCCGGCACGTGCTTCTGGCACGTCTGAGAGCTGGTTCCGGCATGCCCGGCGGGTGATTCCATAGAGTCCGCCACGTGGTTCTGGCCTAGCTGACAGGTGATTTTGGCGTCCCCGGCAGGTGGTTACAGCGAGTTGAGCAGGAGGTTCCGGCATGCTCGGCAGTTGCATCTGGTGTCTCTGGCACGTGGTTCTGGCACGTCTGACATTTGGTTGCATCATGTCTGGCAGGTGATTCCGGAGTGTCCGGCAAGAGGTTCTGGTGTAGCCGGCAGGTGATTTTGGCATGTCCGGCAGGTGTTTCTGGCGAGCTGTTCAGGTGGTTCCGGTGTTCTTGGCAGGTGATTCTGGCGTGTCCGGCAGGTGGTTCCGGTCTGTCCGGTAATGGGTTCCGTCATGTGCCGCGCGTGGTTCTGGCACGTCTGAGAGGTGGTTCCCGCATGCCCGGCAGGTGCTCCAGGAGAGTCCTACAAGTGGTTCTGGCCTAGCCCGCAGGTGATTTTGGCGTGTCCGGCAGGTGGTTCCGGCATGCTCGGCAGGTGGTTCAGGCATGTCTGGTAGGTGGTTCCGGTCTGTCCGCGAGGTGGTTCCGGCGTGTCAGGCACGTGGTTCCGGCATGTGTGACAGGTGGTTCTGGCATGTCCGGCAGGTGATTCTGGATTGTCCACCAAGTGGCTCTGGTGTAACCAGCAGGTGATTCCGGAGTGTACGGCAAGTGGTTCTGGCATAGCTGGCTGGTGATTTTGGGGTGTCCAGCAGGTGGCTCCAGCGAGTCGAGCAAGTTGTTCCGGTGTGCTCAGCAGGTGGTTCAGGCAGGTCCGGCAGGTGTTTCTGGTCTGTCCAGTACGTGGTGCCGGCATGTCCGGCACGTGCTTCCAGTATGTTTGAGAGGTGGTTCCTACCTTCCCGGCGGGAGATTCCGGAGCGTCCGCCATGTGATTCTGGCCTACCTGGCAGGGGATTTTGGCGTCTCTGGCTGGTGGTTCCGGCGAGTCGAAGAGGAGGTTCCGGCGTGCTCGGCAGGTGCATCCGGTGTCTCTGGCACGTCATTCTGGCACGTTCGAGAGGTGGTTCCGGCATGCCTGACAGGTGATTCCGGAGTGTCCGACAAGGGGTTCTGGCACGTCTGAGAGGTGGTTCCGGCATACCCTGCAGGTGATTCTGGCTTGTCTGCCGAGTGGTGCTGGCGTAGCCATCAGGTGATTTTGGCGTGTCCAGCAGGTGGCTCCAGCGAGTAGAGCAGGTTGTTCCAGCGTACTCAGCAGGTGGTTCAGGCGGGTCTGGCAGGTGGTTCCGGTCTCTCTAGTAGGTGGTTCCGGCGTGTCCGGCACGTGCTTCTGGCACGTCTGAGAGCTGGTTCCGGCATGCCCGGCGGGTGATTCCATAGAGTCCGCCACGTGGTTCTGGCCTAGCTGACAGGTGATTTTGGCGTCCCCGGCAGGTGGTTACAGCGAGTTGAGCAGGAGGTTCCGGCATGCTCGGCAGTTGCATCCGGTGTCTCTGGCACGTGGTTCTGGCACGTCTGACATTTGGTTGCATCATGTCTGGCAGGTGATTCCGGAGTGTCCGGCAAGAGGTTCTGGTGTAGCCGGCAGGTGATTTTGGCATGTCCGGCAGGTGTTTCTGGCGAGCTGTTCAGGTGGTTCCGGTGTTCTTGGCAGGTGATTCTGGCGTGTCCGGCAGGTGGTTCCGGTCTGTCCGGTAATGGGTTCCGTCATGTGCCGCGCGTGGTTCTGGCACGTCTGAGAGGTGGTTCCCGCATGCCCGGCAGGTGCTCCAGGAGAGTCCTACAAGTGGTTCTGGCCTAGCCCGCAGGTGATTTTGGCGTGTCCGGCAGGTGGTTCCGGCATGCTCGGCAGGTGGTTCAGGCATGTCTGGTAGGTGGTTCCGGTCTGTCCGCGAGGTGGTTCCGGCGTGTCAGGCACGTGGTTCCGGCATGTGTGACAGGTGGTTCTGGCATGTCCGGCAGGTGATTCTGGATTGTCCACCAAGTGGCTCTGGTGTAACCAGCAGGTGATTCCGGAGTGTACGGCAAGTGGTTCTGGCATAGCTGGCTGGTGATTTTGGGGTGTCCAGCAGGTGGCTCCAGCGAGTCGAGCAAGTTGTTCCGGTGTGCTCAGCAGGTGGTTCAGGCAGGTCCGGCAGGTGTTTCTGGTCTGTCCAGTACGTGGTGCCGGCATGTCCGGCACGTGCTTCCAGTATGTTTGAGAGGTGGTTCCTACCTTCCCGGCGGGAGATTCCGGAGCGTCCGCCATGTGATTCTGGCCTACCTGGCAGGGGATTTTGGCGTCTCTGGCTGGTGGTTCCGGCGAGTCGAAGAGGAGGTTCCGGCGTGCTCGGCAGGTGCATCCGGTGTCTCTGGCACGTCATTCTGGCACGTTCGAGAGGTGGTTCCGGCATGCCTGACAGGTGATTCCGGAGTGTCCGACAAGGGGTTCTGGCACGTCTGAGAGGTGGTTCCGGCATACCCTGCAGGTGATTCTGGCTTGTCTGCCGAGTGGTGCTGGCGTAGCCATCAGGTGATTTTGGCGTGTCCAGCAGGTGGCTCCAGCGAGTAGAGCAGGTTGTTCCAGCGTACTCAGCAGGTGGTTCAGGCGGGTCTGGCAGGTGGTTCCGGTCTCTCTAGTAGGTGGTTCCGGCGTGTCCGGCACGTGCTTCTGGCACGTCTGAGAGCTGGTTCCGGCATGCCCGGCGGGTGATTCCATAGAGTCCGCCACGTGGTTCTGGCCTAGCTGACAGGTGATTTTGGCGTCCCCGGCAGGTGGTTACAGCGAGTTGAGCAGGAGGTTCCGGCATGCTCGGCAGTTGCATCCGGTGTCTCTGGCACGTGGTTCTGGCACGTCTGACATTTGGTTGCATCATGTCTGGCAGGTGATTCCGGAGTGTCCGGCAAGAGGTTCTGGTGTAGCCGGCAGGTGATTTTGGCATGTCCGGCAGGTGTTTCTGGCGAGCTGTTCAGGTGGTTCCGGTGTTCTTGGCAGGTGATTCTGGCGTGTCCGGCAGGTGGTTCCGGTCTGTCCGGTAATGGGTTCCGTCATGTGCCGCGCGTGGTTCTGGCACGTCTGAGAGGTGGTTCCCGCATGCCCGGCAGGTGCTCCAGGAGAGTCCTACAAGTGGTTCTGGCCTAGCCCGCAGGTGATTTTGGCGTGTCCGGCAGGTGGTTCCGGCATGCTCGGCAGGTGGTTCAGGCATGTCTGGTAGGTGGTTCCGGTCTGTCCGCGAGGTGGTTCCGGCGTGTCAGGCACGTGGTTCCGGCATGTGTGACAGGTGGTTCTGGCATGTCCGGCAGGTGATTCTGGATTGTCCACCAAGTGGCTCTGGTGTAACCAGCAGGTGATTCCGGAGTGTACGGCAAGTGGTTCTGGCATAGCTGGCTGGTGATTTTGGGGTGTCCAGCAGGTGGCTCCAGCGAGTCGAGCAAGTTGTTCCGGTGTGCTCAGCAGGTGGTTCAGGCAGGTCCGGCAGGTGTTTCTGGTCTGTCCAGTACGTGGTGCCGGCATGTCCGGCACGTGCTTCCAGTATGTTTGAGAGGTGGTTCCTACCTTCCCGGCGGGAGATTCCGGAGCGTCCGCCATGTGATTCTGGCCTACCTGGCAGGGGATTTTGGCGTCTCTGGCTGGTGGTTCCGGCGAGTCGAAGAGGAGGTTCCGGCGTGCTCGGCAGGTGCATCCGGTGTCTCTGGCACGTCATTCTGGCACGTTCGAGAGGTGGTTCCGGCATGCCTGACAGGTGATTCCGGAGTGTCCGACAAGGGGTTCTGGCACGTCTGAGAGGTGGTTCCGGCATACCCTGCAGGTGATTCTGGCTTGTCTGCCGAGTGGTGCTGGCGTAGCCATCAGGTGATTTTGGCGTGTCCAGCAGGTGGCTCCAGCGAGTAGAGCAGGTTGTTCCAGCGTACTCAGCAGGTGGTTCAGGCGGGTCTGGCAGGTGGTTCCGGTCTCTCTAGTAGGTGGTTCCGGCGTGTCCGGCACGTGCTTCTGGCACGTCTGAGAGCTGGTTCCGGCATGCCCGGCGGGTGATTCCATAGAGTCCGCCACGTGGTTCTGGCCTAGCTGACAGGTGATTTTGGCGTCCCCGGCAGGTGGTTACAGCGAGTTGAGCAGGAGGTTCCGGCATGCTCGGCAGTTGCATCCGGTGTCTCTGGCACGTGGTTCTGGCACGTCTGACATTTGGTTGCATCATGTCTGGCAGGTGATTCCGGAGTGTCCGGCAAGAGGTTCTGGTGTAGCCGGCAGGTGATTTTGGCATGTCCGGCAGGTGTTTCTGGCGAGCTGTTCAGGTGGTTCCGGTGTTCTTGGCAGGTGATTCTGGCGTGTCCGGCAGGTGGTTCCGGTCTGTCCGGTAATGGGTTCCGTCATGTGCCGCGCGTGGTTCTGGCACGTCTGAGAGGTGGTTCCCGCATGCCCGGCAGGTGCTCCAGGAGAGTCCTACAAGTGGTTCTGGCCTAGCCCGCAGGTGATTTTGGCGTGTCCGGCAGGTGGTTCCGGCATGCTCGGCAGGTGGTTCAGGCATGTCTGGTAGGTGGTTCCGGTCTGTCCGCGAGGTGGTTCCGGCGTGTCAGGCACGTGGTTCCGGCATGTGTGACAGGTGGTTCTGGCATGTCCGGCAGGTGATTCTGGATTGTCCACCAAGTGGCTCTGGTGTAACCAGCAGGTGATTCCGGAGTGTACGGCAAGTGGTTCTGGCATAGCTGGCTGGTGATTTTGGGGTGTCCAGCAGGTGGCTCCAGCGAGTCGAGCAAGTTGTTCCGGTGTGCTCAGCAGGTGGTTCAGGCAGGTCCGGCAGGTGTTTCTGGTCTGTCCAGTACGTGGTGCCGGCATGTCCGGCACGTGCTTCCAGTATGTTTGAGAGGTGGTTCCTACCTTCCCGGCGGGAGATTCCGGAGCGTCCGCCATGTGATTCTGGCCTACCTGGCAGGGGATTTTGGCGTCTCTGGCTGGTGGTTCCGGCGAGTCGAAGAGGAGGTTCCGGCGTGCTCGGCAGGTGCATCCGGTGTCTCTGGCACGTCATTCTGGCACGTTCGAGAGGTGGTTCCGGCATGCCTGACAGGTGATTCCGGAGTGTCCGACAAGGGGTTCTGGCACGTCTGAGAGGTGGTTCCGGCATACCCTGCAGGTGATTCTGGCTTGTCTGCCGAGTGGTGCTGGCGTAGCCATCAGGTGATTTTGGCGTGTCCAGCAGGTGGCTCCAGCGAGTAGAGCAGGTTGTTCCAGCGTACTCAGCAGGTGGTTCAGGCGGGTCTGGCAGGTGGTTCCGGTCTCTCTAGTAGGTGGTTCCGGCGTGTCCGGCACGTGCTTCTGGCACGTCTGAGAGCTGGTTCCGGCATGCCCGGCGGGTGATTCCATAGAGTCCGCCACGTGGTTCTGGCCTAGCTGACAGGTGATTTTGGCGTCCCCGGCAGGTGGTTACAGCGAGTTGAGCAGGAGGTTCCGGCATGCTCGGCAGTTGCATCCGGTGTCTCTGGCACGTGGTTCTGGCACGTCTGACATTTGGTTGCATCATGTCTGGCAGGTGATTCCGGAGTGTCCGGCAAGAGGTTCTGGTGTAGCCGGCAGGTGATTTTGGCATGTCCGGCAGGTGTTTCTGGCGAGCTGTTCAGGTGGTTCCGGTGTTCTTGGCAGGTGATTCTGGCGTGTCCGGCAGGTGGTTCCGGTCTGTCCGGTAATGGGTTCCGTCATGTGCCGCGCGTGGTTCTGGCACGTCTGAGAGGTGGTTCCCGCATGCCCGGCAGGTGCTCCAGGAGAGTCCTACAAGTGGTTCTGGCCTAGCCCGCAGGTGATTTTGGCGTGTCCGGCAGGTGGTTCCGGCATGTCTGGTAGGTGGTTCCGGTCTGTCCGCGAGGTGGTTCCGGCGTGTCAGGCACGTGGTTCCGGCATGTGTGACAGGTGGTTCTGGCATGTCCGGCAGGTGATTCTGGATTGTCCACCAAGTGGCTCTGGTGTAACCAGCAGGTGATTCCGGAGTGTACGGCAAGTGGTTCTGGCATAGCTGGCTGGTGATTTTGGGGTGTCCAGCAGGTGGCTCCAGCGAGTCGAGCAAGTTGTTCCGGTGTGCTCAGCAGGTGGTTCAGGCAGGTCCGGCAGGTGTTTCTGGTCTGTCCAGTACGTGGTGCCGGCATGTCCGGCACGTGCTTCCAGTATGTTTGAGAGGTGGTTCCTACCTTCCCGGCGGGAGATTCCGGAGCGTCCGCCATGTGATTCTGGCCTACCTGGCAGGGGATTTTGGCGTCTCTGGCTGGTGGTTCCGGCGAGTCGAAGAGGAGGTTCCGGCGTGCTCGGCAGGTGCATCCGGTGTCTCTGGCACGTCATTCTGGCACGTTCGAGAGGTGGTTCCGGCATGCCTGACAGGTGATTCCGGAGTGTCCGACAAGGGGTTCTGGCACGTCTGAGAGGTGGTTCCGGCATACCCTGCAGGTGATTCTGGCTTGTCTGCCGAGTGGTGCTGGCGTAGCCATCAGGTGATTTTGGCGTGTCCAGCAGGTGGCTCCAGCGAGTAGAGCAGGTTGTTCCAGCGTACTCAGCAGGTGGTTCAGGCGGGTCTGGCAGGTGGTTCCGGTCTCTCTAGTAGGTGGTTCCGGCGTGTCCGGCACGTGCTTCTGGCACGTCTGAGAGCTGGTTCCGGCATGCCCGGCGGGTGATTCCATAGAGTCCGCCACGTGGTTCTGGCCTAGCTGACAGGTGATTTTGGCGTCCCCGGCAGGTGGTTACAGCGAGTTGAGCAGGAGGTTCCGGCATGCTCGGCAGTTGCATCTGGTGTCTCTGGCACGTGGTTCTGGCACGTCTGACATTTGGTTGCATCATGTCTGGCAGGTGATTCCGGAGTGTCCGGCAAGAGGTTCTGGTGTAGCCGGCAGGTGATTTTGGCATGTCCGGCAGGTGTTTCTGGCGAGCTGTTCAGGTGGTTCCGGTGTTCTTGGCAGGTGATTCTGGCGTGTCCGGCAGGTGGTTCCGGTCTGTCCGGTAATGGGTTCCGTCATGTGCCGCGCGTGGTTCTGGCACGTCTGAGAGGTGGTTCCCGCATGCCCGGCAGGTGCTCCAGGAGAGTCCTACAAGTGGTTCTGGCCTAGCCCGCAGGTGATTTTGGCGTGTCCGGCAGGTGGTTCCGGCATGCTCGGCAGGTGGTTCAGGCATGTCTGGTAGGTGGTTCCGGTCTGTCCGCGAGGTGGTTCCGGCGTGTCAGGCACGTGGTTCCGGCATGTGTGACAGGTGGTTCTGGCATGTCCGGCAGGTGATTCTGGATTGTCCACCAAGTGGCTCTGGTGTAACCAGCAGGTGATTCCGGAGTGTACGGCAAGTGGTTCTGGCATAGCTGGCTGGTGATTTTGGGGTGTCCAGCAGGTGGCTCCAGCGAGTCGAGCAAGTTGTTCCGGTGTGCTCAGCAGGTGGTTCAGGCAGGTCCGGCAGGTGTTTCTGGTCTGTCCAGTACGTGGTGCCGGCATGTCCGGCACGTGCTTCCAGTATGTTTGAGAGGTGGTTCCTACCTTCCCGGCGGGAGATTCCGGAGCGTCCGCCATGTGATTCTGGCCTACCTGGCAGGGGATTTTGGCGTCTCTGGCTGGTGGTTCCGGCGAGTCGAAGAGGAGGTTCCGGCGTGCTCGGCAGGTGCATCCGGTGTCTCTGGCACGTCATTCTGGCACGTTCGAGAGGTGGTTCCGGCATGCCTGACAGGTGATTCCGGAGTGTCCGACAAGGGGTTCTGGCACGTCTGAGAGGTGGTTCCGGCATACCCTGCAGGTGATTCTGGCTTGTCTGCCGAGTGGTGCTGGCGTAGCCATCAGGTGATTTTGGCGTGTCCAGCAGGTGGCTCCAGCGAGTAGAGCAGGTTGTTCCAGCGTACTCAGCAGGTGGTTCAGGCGGGTCTGGCAGGTGGTTCCGGTCTCTCTAGTAGGTGGTTCCGGCGTGTCCGGCACGTGCTTCTGGCACGTCTGAGAGCTGGTTCCGGCATGCCCGGCGGGTGATTCCATAGAGTCCGCCACGTGGTTCTGGCCTAGCTGACAGGTGATTTTGGCGTCCCCGGCAGGTGGTTACAGCGAGTTGAGCAGGAGGTTCCGGCATGCTCGGCAGTTGCATCCGGTGTCTCTGGCACGTGGTTCTGGCACGTCTGACATTTGGTTGCATCATGTCTGGCAGGTGATTCCGGAGTGTCCGGCAAGAGGTTCTGGTGTAGCCGGCAGGTGATTTTGGCATGTCCGGCAGGTGTTTCTGGCGAGCTGTTCAGGTGGTTCCGGTGTTCTTGGCAGGTGATTCTGGCGTGTCCGGCAGGTGGTTCCGGTCTGTCCGGTAATGGGTTCCGTCATGTGCCGCGCGTGGTTCTGGCACGTCTGAGAGGTGGTTCCCGCATGCCCGGCAGGTGCTCCAGGAGAGTCCTACAAGTGGTTCTGGCCTAGCCCGCAGGTGATTTTGGCGTGTCCGGCAGGTGGTTCCGGCATGCTCGGCAGGTGGTTCAGGCATGTCTGGTAGGTGGTTCCGGTCTGTCCGCGAGGTGGTTCCGGCGTGTCAGGCACGTGGTTCCGGCATGTGTGACAGGTGGTTCTGGCATGTCCGGCAGGTGATTCTGGATTGTCCACCAAGTGGCTCTGGTGTAACCAGCAGGTGATTCCGGAGTGTACGGCAAGTGGTTCTGGCATAGCTGGCTGGTGATTTTGGGGTGTCCAGCAGGTGGCTCCAGCGAGTCGAGCAAGTTGTTCCGGTGTGCTCAGCAGGTGGTTCAGGCAGGTCCGGCAGGTGTTTCTGGTCTGTCCAGTACGTGGTGCCGGCATGTCCGGCACGTGCTTCCAGTATGTTTGAGAGGTGGTTCCTACCTTCCCGGCGGGAGATTCCGGAGCGTCCGCCATGTGATTCTGGCCTACCTGGCAGGGGATTTTGGCGTCTCTGGCTGGTGGTTCCGGCGAGTCGAAGAGGAGGTTCCGGCGTGCTCGGCAGGTGCATCCGGTGTCTCTGGCACGTCATTCTGGCACGTTCGAGAGGTGGTTCCGGCATGCCTGACAGGTGATTCCGGAGTGTCTGACAAGGGGTTCTGGCACGTCTGAGAGGTGGTTCCGGCATACCCTGCAGGTGATTCTGGCTTGTCTGCCGAGTGGTGCTGGCGTAGCCATCAGGTGATTTTGGCGTGTCCAGCAGGTGGCTCCAGCGAGTAGAGCAGGTTGTTCCAGCGTACTCAGCAGGTGGTTCAGGCGGGTCTGGCAGGTGGTTCCGGTCTCTCTAGTAGGTGGTTCCGGCGTGTCCGGCACGTGCTTCTGGCACGTCTGAGAGCTGGTTCCGGCATGCCCGGCGGGTGATTCCATAGAGTCCGCCACGTGGTTCTGGCCTAGCTGACAGGTGATTTTGGCGTCCCCGGCAGGTGGTTACAGCGAGTTGAGCAGGAGGTTCCGGCATGCTCGGCAGTTGCATCCGGTGTCTCTGGCACGTGGTTCTGGCACGTCTGACATTTGGTTGCATCATGTCTGGCAGGTGATTCCGGAGTGTCCGGCAAGAGGTTCTGGTGTAGCCGGCAGGTGATTTTGGCATGTCCGGCAGGTGTTTCTGGCGAGCTGTTCAGGTGGTTCCGGTGTTCTTGGCAGGTGATTCTGGCGTGTCCGGCAGGTGGTTCCGGTCTGTCCGGTAATGGGTTCCGTCATGTGCCGCGCGTGGTTCTGGCACGTCTGAGAGGTGGTTCCCGCATGCCCGGCAGGTGCTCCAGGAGAGTCCTACAAGTGGTTCTGGCCTAGCCCGCAGGTGATTTTGGCGTGTCCGGCAGGTGGTTCCGGCATGCTCGGCAGGTGGTTCAGGCATGTCTGGTAGGTGGTTCCGGTCTGTCCGCGAGGTGGTTCCGGCGTGTCAGGCACGTGGTTCCGGCATGTGTGACAGGTGGTTCTGGCATGTCCGGCAGGTGATTCTGGATTGTCCACCAAGTGGCTCTGGTGTAACCAGCAGGTGATTCCGGAGTGTACGGCAAGTGGTTCTGGCATAGCTGGCTGGTGATTTTGGGGTGTCCAGCAGGTGGCTCCAGCGAGTCGAGCAAGTTGTTCCGGTGTGCTCAGCAGGTGGTTCAGGCAGGTCCGGCAGGTGTTTCTGGTCTGTCCAGTACGTGGTGCCGGCATGTCCGGCACGTGCTTCCAGTATGTTTGAGAGGTGGTTCCTACCTTCCCGGCGGGAGATTCCGGAGCGTCCGCCATGTGATTCTGGCCTACCTGGCAGGGGATTTTGGCGTCTCTGGCTGGTGGTTCCGGCGAGTCGAAGAGGAGGTTCCGGCGTGCTCGGCAGGTGCATCCGGTGTCTCTGGCACGTCATTCTGGCACGTTCGAGAGGTGGTTCCGGCATGCCTGACAGGTGATTCCGGAGTGTCCGACAAGGGGTTCTGGCACGTCTGAGAGGTGGTTCCGGCATACCCTGCAGGTGATTCTGGCTTGTCTGCCGAGTGGTGCTGGCGTAGCCATCAGGTGATTTTGGCGTGTCCAGCAGGTGGCTCCAGCAAGTAGAGCAGGTTGTTCCAGCGTACTCAGCAGGTGGTTCAGGCGGGTCTGGCAGGTGGTTCCGGTCTCTCTAGTAGGTGGTTCCGGCGTGTCCGGCACGTGCTTCTGGCACGTCTGAGAGCTGGTTCCGGCATGCCCGGCGGGTGATTCCATAGAGTCCGCCACGTGGTTCTGGCCTAGCTGACAGGTGATTTTGGCGTCCCCGGCAGGTGGTTACAGCGAGTTGAGCAGGAGGTTCCGGCATGCTCGGCAGTTGCATCCGGTGTCTCTGGCACGTGGTTCTGGCACGTCTGACATTTGGTTGCATCATGTCTGGCAGGTGATTCCGGAGTGTCCGGCAAGAGGTTCTGGTGTAGCCGGCAGGTGATTTTGGCATGTCCGGCAGGTGTTTCTGGCGAGCTGTTCAGGTGGTTCCGGTGTTCTTGGCAGGTGATTCTGGCGTGTCCGGCAGGTGGTTCCGGTCTGTCCGGTAATGGGTTCCGTCATGTGCCGCGCGTGGTTCTGGCACGTCTGAGAGGTGGTTCCCGCATGCCCGGCAGGTGCTCCAGGAGAGTCCTACAAGTGGTTCTGGCCTAGCCCGCAGGTGATTTTGGCGTGTCCGGCAGGTGGTTCCGGCATGCTCGGCAGGTGGTTCAGGCATGTCTGGTAGGTGGTTCCGGTCTGTCCGCGAGGTGGTTCCGGCGTGTCAGGCACGTGGTTCCGGCATGTGTGACAGGTGGTTCTGGCATGTCCGGCAGGTGATTCTGGATTGTCCACCAAGTGGCTCTGGTGTAACCAGCAGGTGATTCCGGAGTGTACGGCAAGTGGTTCTGGCATAGCTGGCTGGTGATTTTGGGGTGTCCAGCAGGTGGCTCCAGCGAGTCGAGCAAGTTGTTCCGGTGTGCTCAGCAGGTGGTTCAGGCAGGTCCGGCAGGTGTTTCTGGTCTGTCCAGTACGTGGTGCCGGCATGTCCGGCACGTGCTTCCAGTATGTTTGAGAGGTGGTTCCTACCTTCCCGGCGGGAGATTCCGGAGCGTCCGCCATGTGATTCTGGCCTACCTGGCAGGGGATTTTGGCGTCTCTGGCTGGTGGTTCCGGCGAGTCGAAGAGGAGGTTCCGGCGTGCTCGGCAGGTGCATCCGGTGTCTCTGGCACGTCATTCTGGCACGTTCGAGAGGTGGTTCCGGCATGCCTGACAGGTGATTCCGGAGTGTCCGACAAGGGGTTCTGGCACGTCTGAGAGGTGGTTCCGGCATACCCTGCAGGTGATTCTGGCTTGTCTGCCGAGTGGTGCTGGCGTAGCCATCAGGTGATTTTGGCGTGTCCAGCAGGTGGCTCCAGCGAGTAGAGCAGGTTGTTCCAGCGTACTCAGCAGGTGGTTCAGGCGGGTCTGGCAGGTGGTTCCGGTCTCTCTAGTAGGTGGTTCCGGCGTGTCCGGCACGTGCTTCTGGCACGTCTGAGAGCTGGTTCCGGCATGCCCGGCGGGTGATTCCATAGAGTCCGCCACGTGGTTCTGGCCTAGCTGACAGGTGATTTTGGCGTCCCCGGCAGGTGGTTACAGCGAGTTGAGCAGGAGGTTCCGGCATGCTCGGCAGTTGCATCCGGTGTCTCTGGCACGTGGTTCTGGCACGTCTGACATTTGGTTGCATCATGTCTGGCAGGTGATTCCGGAGTGTCCGGCAAGAGGTTCTGGTGTAGCCGGCAGGTGATTTTGGCATGTCCGGCAGGTGTTTCTGGCGAGCTGTTCAGGTGGTTCCGGTGTTCTTGGCAGGTGATTCTGGCGTGTCCGGCAGGTGGTTCCGGTCTGTCCGGTAATGGGTTCCGTCATGTGCCGCGCGTGGTTCTGGCACGTCTGAGAGGTGGTTCCCGCATGCCCGGCAGGTGCTCCAGGAGAGTCCTACAAGTGGTTCTGGCCTAGCCCGCAGGTGATTTTGGCGTGTCCGGCAGGTGGTTCCGGCATGCTCGGCAGGTGGTTCAGGCATGTCTGGTAGGTGGTTCCGGTCTGTCCGCGAGGTGGTTCCGGCGTGTCAGGCACGTGGTTCCGGCATGTGTGACAGGTGGTTCTGGCATGTCCGGCAGGTGATTCTGGATTGTCCACCAAGTGGCTCTGGTGTAACCAGCAGGTGATTCCGGAGTGTACGGCAAGTGGTTCTGGCATAGCTGGCTGGTGATTTTGGGGTGTCCAGCAGGTGGCTCCAGCGAGTCGAGCAAGTTGTTCCGGTGTGCTCAGCAGGTGGTTCAGGCAGGTCCGGCAGGTGTTTCTGGTCTGTCCAGTACGTGGTGCCGGCATGTCCGGCACGTGCTTCCAGTATGTTTGAGAGGTGGTTCCTACCTTCCCGGCGGGAGATTCCGGAGCGTCCGCCATGTGATTCTGGCCTACCTGGCAGGGGATTTTGGCGTCTCTGGCTGGTGGTTCCGGCGAGTCGAAGAGGAGGTTCCGGCGTGCTCGGCAGGTGCATCCGGTGTCTCTGGCACGTCATTCTGGCACGTTCGAGAGGTGGTTCCGGCATGCCTGACAGGTGATTCCGGAGTGTCCGACAAGGGGTTCTGGCACGTCTGAGAGGTGGTTCCGGCATACCCTGCAGGTGATTCTGGCTTGTCTGCCGAGTGGTGCTGGCGTAGCCATCAGGTGATTTTGGCGTGTCCAGCAGGTGGCTCCAGCGAGTAGAGCAGGTTGTTCCAGCGTACTCAGCAGGTGGTTCAGGCGGGTCTGGCAGGTGGTTCCGGTCTCTCTAGTAGGTGGTTCCGGCGTGTCCGGCACGTGCTTCTGGCACGTCTGAGAGCTGGTTCCGGCATGCCCGGCGGGTGATTCCATAGAGTCCGCCACGTGGTTCTGGCCTAGCTGACAGGTGATTTTGGCGTCCCCGGCAGGTGGTTACAGCGAGTTGAGCAGGAGGTTCCGGCATGCTCGGCAGTTGCATCCGGTGTCTCTGGCACGTGGTTCTGGCACGTCTGACATTTGGTTGCATCATGTCTGGCAGGTGATTCCGGAGTGTCCGGCAAGAGGTTCTGGTGTAGCCGGCAGGTGATTTTGGCATGTCCGGCAGGTGTTTCTGGCGAGCTGTTCAGGTGGTTCCGGTGTTCTTGGCAGGTGATTCTGGCGTGTCCGGCAGGTGGTTCCGGTCTGTCCGGTAATGGGTTCCGTCATGTGCCGCGCGTGGTTCTGGCACGTCTGAGAGGTGGTTCCCGCATGCCCGGCAGGTGCTCCAGGAGAGTCCTACAAGTGGTTCTGGCCTAGCCCGCAGGTGATTTTGGCGTGTCCGGCAGGTGGTTCCGGCATGCTCGGCAGGTGGTTCAGGCATGTCTGGTAGGTGGTTCCGGTCTGTCCGCGAGGTGGTTCCGGCGTGTCAGGCACGTGGTTCCGGCATGTGTGACAGGTGGTTCTGGCATGTCCGGCAGGTGATTCTGGATTGTCCACCAAGTGGCTCTGGTGTAACCAGCAGGTGATTCCGGAGTGTACGGCAAGTGGTTCTGGCATAGCTGGCTGGTGATTTTGGGGTGTCCAGCAGGTGGCTCCAGCGAGTCGAGCAAGTTGTTCCGGTGTGCTCAGCAGGTGGTTCAGGCAGGTCCGGCAGGTGTTTCTGGTCTGTCCAGTACGTGGTGCCGGCATGTCCGGCACGTGCTTCCAGTATGTTTGAGAGGTGGTTCCTACCTTCCCGGCGGGAGATTCCGGAGCGTCCGCCATGTGATTCTGGCCTACCTGGCAGGGGATTTTGGCGTCTCTGGCTGGTGGTTCCGGCGAGTCGAAGAGGAGGTTCCGGCGTGCTCGGCAGGTGCATCCGGTGTCTCTGGCACGTCATTCTGGCACGTTCGAGAGGTGGTTCCGGCATGCCTGACAGGTGATTCCGGAGTGTCCGACAAGGGGTTCTGGCACGTCTGAGAGGTGGTTCCGGCATACCCTGCAGGTGATTCTGGCTTGTCTGCCGAGTGGTGCTGGCGTAGCCATCAGGTGATTTTGGCGTGTCCAGCAGGTGGCTCCAGCGAGTAGAGCAGGTTGTTCCAGCGTACTCAGCAGGTGGTTCAGGCGGGTCTGGCAGGTGGTTCCGGTCTCTCTAGTAGGTGGTTCCGGCGTGTCCGGCACGTGCTTCTGGCACGTCTGAGAGCTGGTTCCGGCATGCCCGGCGGGTGATTCCATAGAGTCCGCCACGTGGTTCTGGCCTAGCTGACAGGTGATTTTGGCGTCCCCGGCAGGTGGTTACAGCGAGTTGAGCAGGAGGTTCCGGCATGCTCGGCAGTTGCATCCGGTGTCTCTGGCACGTGGTTCTGGCACGTCTGACATTTGGTTGCATCATGTCTGGCAGGTGATTCCGGAGTGTCCGGCAAGAGGTTCTGGTGTAGCCGGCAGGTGATTTTGGCATGTCCGGCAGGTGTTTCTGGCGAGCTGTTCAGGTGGTTCCGGTGTTCTTGGCAGGTGATTCTGGCGTGTCCGGCAGGTGGTTCCGGTCTGTCCGGTAATGGGTTCCGTCATGTGCCGCGCGTGGTTCTGGCACGTCTGAGAGGTGGTTCCCGCATGCCCGGCAGGTGCTCCAGGAGAGTCCTACAAGTGGTTCTGGCCTAGCCCGCAGGTGATTTTGGCGTGTCCGGCAGGTGGTTCCGGCATGCTCGGCAGGTGGTTCAGGCATGTCTGGTAGGTGGTTCCGGTCTGTCCGCGAGGTGGTTCCGGCGTGTCAGGCACGTGGTTCCGGCATGTGTGACAGGTGGTTCTGGCATGTCCGGCAGGTGATTCTGGATTGTCCACCAAGTGGCTCTGGTGTAACCAGCAGGTGATTCCGGAGTGTACGGCAAGTGGTTCTGGCATAGCTGGCTGGTGATTTTGGGGTGTCCAGCAGGTGGCTCCAGCGAGTCGAGCAAGTTGTTCCGGTGTGCTCAGCAGGTGGTTCAGGCAGGTCCGGCAGGTGTTTCTGGTCTGTCCAGTACGTGGTGCCGGCATGTCCGGCACGTGCTTCCAGTATGTTTGAGAGGTGGTTCCTACCTTCCCGGCGGGAGATTCCGGAGCGTCCGCCATGTGATTCTGGCCTACCTGGCAGGGGATTTTGGCGTCTCTGGCTGGTGGTTCCGGCGAGTCGAAGAGGAGGTTCCGGCGTGCTCGGCAGGTGCATCCGGTGTCTCTGGCACGTCATTCTGGCACGTTCGAGAGGTGGTTCCGGCATGCCTGACAGGTGATTCCGGAGTGTCCGACAAGGGGTTCTGGCACGTCTGAGAGGTGGTTCCGGCATACCCTGCAGGTGATTCTGGCTTGTCTGCCGAGTGGTGCTGGCGTAGCCATCAGGTGATTTTGGCGTGTCCAGCAGGTGGCTCCAGCGAGTAGAGCAGGTTGTTCCAGCGTACTCAGCAGGTGGTTCAGGCGGGTCTGGCAGGTGGTTCCGGTCTCTCTAGTAGGTGGTTCCGGCGTGTCCGGCACGTGCTTCTGGCACGTCTGAGAGCTGGTTCCGGCATGCCCGGCGGGTGATTCCATAGAGTCCGCCACGTGGTTCTGGCCTAGCTGACAGGTGATTTTGGCGTCCCCGGCAGGTGGTTACAGCGAGTTGAGCAGGAGGTTCCGGCATGCTCGGCAGTTGCATCCGGTGTCTCTGGCACGTGGTTCTGGCACGTCTGACATTTGGTTGCATCATGTCTGGCAGGTGATTCCGGAGTGTCCGGCAAGAGGTTCTGGTGTAGCCGGCAGGTGATTTTGGCATGTCCGGCAGGTGTTTCTGGCGAGCTGTTCAGGTGGTTCCGGTGTTCTTGGCAGGTGATTCTGGCGTGTCCGGCAGGTGGTTCCGGTCTGTCCGGTAATGGGTTCCGTCATGTGCCGCGCGTGGTTCTGGCACGTCTGAGAGGTGGTTCCCGCATGCCCGGCAGGTGCTCCAGGAGAGTCCTACAAGTGGTTCTGGCCTAGCCCGCAGGTGATTTTGGCGTGTCCGGCAGGTGGTTCCGGCATGCTCGGCAGGTGGTTCAGGCATGTCTGGTAGGTGGTTCCGGTCTGTCCGCGAGGTGGTTCCGGCGTGTCAGGCACGTGGTTCCGGCATGTGTGACAGGTGGTTCTGGCATGTCCGGCAGGTGATTCTGGATTGTCCACCAAGTGGCTCTGGTGTAACCAGCAGGTGATTCCGGAGTGTACGGCAAGTGGTTCTGGCATAGCTGGCTGGTGATTTTGGGGTGTCCAGCAGGTGGCTCCAGCGAGTCGAGCAAGTTGTTCCGGTGTGCTCAGCAGGTGGTTCAGGCAGGTCCGGCAGGTGTTTCTGGTCTGTCCAGTACGTGGTGCCGGCATGTCCGGCACGTGCTTCCAGTATGTTTGAGAGGTGGTTCCTACCTTCCCGGCGGGAGATTCCGGAGCGTCCGCCATGTGATTCTGGCCTACCTGGCAGGGGATTTTGGCGTCTCTGGCTGGTGGTTCCGGCGAGTCGAAGAGGAGGTTCCGGCGTGCTCGGCAGGTGCATCCGGTGTCTCTGGCACGTCATTCTGGCACGTTCGAGAGGTGGTTCCGGCATGCCTGACAGGTGATTCCGGAGTGTCCGACAAGGGGTTCTGGCACGTCTGAGAGGTGGTTCCGGCATACCCTGCAGGTGATTCTGGCTTGTCTGCCGAGTGGTGCTGGCGTAGCCATCAGGTGATTTTGGCGTGTCCAGCAGGTGGCTCCAGCGAGTAGAGCAGGTTGTTCCAGCGTACTCAGCAGGTGGTTCAGGCGGGTCTGGCAGGTGGTTCCGGTCTCTCTAGTAGGTGGTTCCGGCGTGTCCGGCACGTGCTTCTGGCACGTCTGAGAGCTGGTTCCGGCATGCCCGGCGGGTGATTCCATAGAGTCCGCCACGTGGTTCTGGCCTAGCTGACAGGTGATTTTGGCGTCCCCGGCAGGTGGTTACAGCGAGTTGAGCAGGAGGTTCCGGCATGCTCGGCAGTTGCATCCGGTGTCTCTGGCACGTGGTTCTGGCACGTCTGACATTTGGTTGCATCATGTCTGGCAGGTGATTCCGGAGTGTCCGGCAAGAGGTTCTGGTGTAGCCGGCAGGTGATTTTGGCATGTCCGGCAGGTGTTTCTGGCGAGCTGTTCAGGTGGTTCCGGTGTTCTTGGCAGGTGATTCTGGCGTGTCCGGCAGGTGGTTCCGGTCTGTCCGGTAATGGGTTCCGTCATGTGCCGCGCGTGGTTCTGGCACGTCTGAGAGGTGGTTCCCGCATGCCCGGCAGGTGCTCCAGGAGAGTCCTACAAGTGGTTCTGGCCTAGCCCGCAGGTGATTTTGGCGTGTCCGGCAGGTGGTTCCGGCATGCTCGGCAGGTGGTTCAGGCATGTCTGGTAGGTGGTTCCGGTCTGTCCGCGAGGTGGTTCCGGCGTGTCAGGCACGTGGTTCCGGCATGTGTGACAGGTGGTTCTGGCATGTCCGGCAGGTGATTCTGGATTGTCCACCAAGTGGCTCTGGTGTAACCAGCAGGTGATTCCGGAGTGTACGGCAAGTGGTTCTGGCATAGCTGGCTGGTGATTTTGGGGTGTCCAGCAGGTGGCTCCAGCGAGTCGAGCAAGTTGTTCCGGTGTGCTCAGCAGGTGGTTCAGGCAGGTCCGGCAGGTGTTTCTGGTCTGTCCAGTACGTGGTGCCGGCATGTCCGGCACGTGCTTCCAGTATGTTTGAGAGGTGGTTCCTACCTTCCCGGCGGGAGATTCCGGAGCGTCCGCCATGTGATTCTGGCCTACCTGGCAGGGGATTTTGGCGTCTCTGGCTGGTGGTTCCGGCGAGTCGAAGAGGAGGTTCCGGCGTGCTCGGCAGGTGCATCCGGTGTCTCTGGCACGTCATTCTGGCACGTTCGAGAGGTGGTTCCGGCATGCCTGACAGGTGATTCCGGAGTGTCCGACAAGGGGTTCTGGCACGTCTGAGAGGTGGTTCCGGCATACCCTGCAGGTGATTCTGGCTTGTCTGCCGAGTGGTGCTGGCGTAGCCATCAGGTGATTTTGGCGTGTCCAGCAGGTGGCTCCAGCGAGTAGAGCAGGTTGTTCCAGCGTACTCAGCAGGTGGTTCAGGCGGGTCTGGCAGGTGGTTCCGGTCTCTCTAGTAGGTGGTTCCGGCGTGTCCGGCACGTGCTTCTGGCACGTCTGAGAGCTGGTTCCGGCATGCCCGGCGGGTGATTCCATAGAGTCCGCCACGTGGTTCTGGCCTAGCTGACAGGTGATTTTGGCGTCCCCGGCAGGTGGTTACAGCGAGTTGAGCAGGAGGTTCCGGCATGCTCGGCAGTTGCATCCGGTGTCTCTGGCACGTGGTTCTGGCACGTCTGACATTTGGTTGCATCATGTCTGGCAGGTGATTCCGGAGTGTCCGGCAAGAGGTTCTGGTGTAGCCGGCAGGTGATTTTGGCATGTCCGGCAGGTGTTTCTGGCGAGCTGTTCAGGTGGTTCCGGTGTTCTTGGCAGGTGATTCTGGCGTGTCCGGCAGGTGGTTCCGGTCTGTCCGGTAATGGGTTCCGTCATGTGCCGCGCGTGGTTCTGGCACGTCTGAGAGGTGGTTCCCGCATGCCCGGCAGGTGCTCCAGGAGAGTCCTACAAGTGGTTCTGGCCTAGCCCGCAGGTGATTTTGGCGTGTCCGGCAGGTGGTTCCGGCATGCTCGGCAGGTGGTTCAGGCATGTCTGGTAGGTGGTTCCGGTCTGTCCGCGAGGTGGTTCCGGCGTGTCAGGCACGTGGTTCCGGCATGTGTGACAGGTGGTTCTGGCATGTCCGGCAGGTGATTCTGGATTGTCCACCAAGTGGCTCTGGTGTAACCAGCAGGTGATTCCGGAGTGTACGGCAAGTGGTTCTGGCATAGCTGGCTGGTGATTTTGGGGTGTCCAGCAGGTGGCTCCAGCGAGTCGAGCAAGTTGTTCCGGTGTGCTCAGCAGGTGGTTCAGGCAGGTCCGGCAGGTGTTTCTGGTCTGTCCAGTACGTGGTGCCGGCATGTCCGGCACGTGCTTCCAGTATGTTTGAGAGGTGGTTCCTACCTTCCCGGCGGGAGATTCCGGAGCGTCCGCCATGTGATTCTGGCCTACCTGGCAGGGGATTTTGGCGTCTCTGGCTGGTGGTTCCGGCGAGTCGAAGAGGAGGTTCCGGCGTGCTCGGCAGGTGCATCCGGTGTCTCTGGCACGTCATTCTGGCACGTTCGAGAGGTGGTTCCGGCATGCCTGACAGGTGATTCCGGAGTGTCCGACAAGGGGTTCTGGCACGTCTGAGAGGTGGTTCCGGCATACCCTGCAGGTGATTCTGGCTTGTCTGCCGAGTGGTGCTGGCGTAGCCATCAGGTGATTTTGGCGTGTCCAGCAGGTGGCTCCAGCGAGTAGAGCAGGTTGTTCCAGCGTACTCAGCAGGTGGTTCAGGCGGGTCTGGCAGGTGGTTCCGGTCTCTCTAGTAGGTGGTTCCGGCGTGTCCGGCACGTGCTTCTGGCACGTCTGAGAGCTGGTTCCGGCATGCCCGGCGGGTGATTCCATAGAGTCCGCCACGTGGTTCTGGCCTAGCTGACAGGTGATTTTGGCGTCCCCGGCAGGTGGTTACAGCGAGTTGAGCAGGAGGTTCCGGCATGCTCGGCAGTTGCATCCGGTGTCTCTGGCACGTGGTTCTGGCACGTCTGACATTTGGTTGCATCATGTCTGGCAGGTGATTCCGGAGTGTCCGGCAAGAGGTTCTGGTGTAGCCGGCAGGTGATTTTGGCATGTCCGGCAGGTGTTTCTGGCGAGCTGTTCAGGTGGTTCCGGTGTTCTTGGCAGGTGATTCTGGCGTGTCCGGCAGGTGGTTCCGGTCTGTCCGGTAATGGGTTCCGTCATGTGCCGCGCGTGGTTCTGGCACGTCTGAGAGGTGGTTCCCGCATGCCCGGCAGGTGCTCCAGGAGAGTCCTACAAGTGGTTCTGGCCTAGCCCGCAGGTGATTTTGGCGTGTCCGGCAGGTGGTTCCGGCATGCTCGGCAGGTGGTTCAGGCATGTCTGGTAGGTGGTTCCGGTCTGTCCGCGAGGTGGTTCCGGCGTGTCAGGCACGTGGTTCCGGCATGTGTGACAGGTGGTTCTGGCATGTCCGGCAGGTGATTCTGGATTGTCCACCAAGTGGCTCTGGTGTAACCAGCAGGTGATTCCGGAGTGTACGGCAAGTGGTTCTGGCATAGCTGGCTGGTGATTTTGGGGTGTCCAGCAGGTGGCTCCAGCGAGTCGAGCAAGTTGTTCCGGTGTGCTCAGCAGGTGGTTCAGGCAGGTCCGGCAGGTGTTTCTGGTCTGTCCAGTACGTGGTGCCGGCATGTCCGGCACGTGCTTCCAGTATGTTTGAGAGGTGGTTCCTACCTTCCCGGCGGGAGATTCCGGAGCGTCCGCCATGTGATTCTGGCCTACCTGGCAGGGGATTTTGGCGTCTCTGGCTGGTGGTTCCGGCGAGTCGAAGAGGAGGTTCCGGCGTGCTCGGCAGGTGCATCCGGTGTCTCTGGCACGTCATTCTGGCACGTTCGAGAGGTGGTTCCGGCATGCCTGACAGGTGATTCCGGAGTGTCCGACAAGGGGTTCTGGCACGTCTGAGAGGTGGTTCCGGCATACCCTGCAGGTGATTCTGGCTTGTCTGCCGAGTGGTGCTGGCGTAGCCATCAGGTGATTTTGGCGTGTCCAGCAGGTGGCTCCAGCGAGTAGAGCAGGTTGTTCCAGCGTACTCAGCAGGTGGTTCAGGCGGGTCTGGCAGGTGGTTCCGGTCTCTCTAGTAGGTGGTTCCGGCGTGTCCGGCACGTGCTTCTGGCACGTCTGAGAGCTGGTTCCGGCATGCCCGGCGGGTGATTCCATAGAGTCCGCCACGTGGTTCTGGCCTAGCTGACAGGTGATTTTGGCGTCCCCGGCAGGTGGTTACAGCGAGTTGAGCAGGAGGTTCCGGCATGCTCGGCAGTTGCATCCGGTGTCTCTGGCACGTGGTTCTGGCACGTCTGACATTTGGTTGCATCATGTCTGGCAGGTGATTCCGGAGTGTCCGGCAAGAGGTTCTGGTGTAGCCGGCAGGTGATTTTGGCATGTCCGGCAGGTGTTTCTGGCGAGCTGTTCAGGTGGTTCCGGTGTTCTTGGCAGGTGATTCTGGCGTGTCCGGCAGGTGGTTCCGGTCTGTCCGGTAATGGGTTCCGTCATGTGCCGCGCGTGGTTCTGGCACGTCTGAGAGGTGGTTCCCGCATGCCCGGCAGGTGCTCCAGGAGAGTCCTACAAGTGGTTCTGGCCTAGCCCGCAGGTGATTTTGGCGTGTCCGGCAGGTGGTTCCGGCATGCTCGGCAGGTGGTTCAGGCATGTCTGGTAGGTGGTTCCGGTCTGTCCGCGAGGTGGTTCCGGCGTGTCAGGCACGTGGTTCCGGCATGTGTGACAGGTGGTTCTGGCATGTCCGGCAGGTGATTCTGGATTGTCCACCAAGTGGCTCTGGTGTAACCAGCAGGTGATTCCGGAGTGTACGGCAAGTGGTTCTGGCATAGCTGGCTGGTGATTTTGGGGTGTCCAGCAGGTGGCTCCAGCGAGTCGAGCAAGTTGTTCCGGTGTGCTCAGCAGGTGGTTCAGGCAGGTCCGGCAGGTGTTTCTGGTCTGTCCAGTACGTGGTGCCGGCATGTCCGGCACGTGCTTCCAGTATGTTTGAGAGGTGGTTCCTACCTTCCCGGCGGGAGATTCCGGAGCGTCCGCCATGTGATTCTGGCCTACCTGGCAGGGGATTTTGGCGTCTCTGGCTGGTGGTTCCGGCGAGTCGAAGAGGAGGTTCCGGCGTGCTCGGCAGGTGCATCCGGTGTCTCTGGCACGTCATTCTGGCACGTTCGAGAGGTGGTTCCGGCATGCCTGACAGGTGATTCCGGAGTGTCCGACAAGGGGTTCTGGCACGTCTGAGAGGTGGTTCCGGCATACCCTGCAGGTGATTCTGGCTTGTCTGCCGAGTGGTGCTGGCGTAGCCATCAGGTGATTTTGGCGTGTCCAGCAGGTGGCTCCAGCGAGTAGAGCAGGTTGTTCCAGCGTACTCAGCAGGTGGTTCAGGCGGGTCTGGCAGGTGGTTCCGGTCTCTCTAGTAGGTGGTTCCGGCGTGTCCGGCACGTGCTTCTGGCACGTCTGAGAGCTGGTTCCGGCATGCCCGGCGGGTGATTCCATAGAGTCCGCCACGTGGTTCTGGCCTAGCTGACAGGTGATTTTGGCGTCCCCGGCAGGTGGTTACAGCGAGTTGAGCAGGAGGTTCCGGCATGCTCGGCAGTTGCATCCGGTGTCTCTGGCACGTGGTTCTGGCACGTCTGACATTTGGTTGCATCAGGTCTGGCAGGTGATTCCGGAGTGTCCGGCAAGAGGTTCTGGTGTAGCCGGCAGGTGATTTTGGCATGTCCGGCAGGTGTTTCTGGCGAGCTGTTCAGGTGGTTCCGGTGTTCTTGGCAGGTGATTCTGGCGTGTCCGGCAGGTGGTTCCGGTCTGTCCGGTAATGGGTTCCGTCATGTGCCGCGCGTGGTTCTGGCACGTCTGAGAGGTGGTTCCCGCATGCCCGGCAGGTGCTCCAGGAGAGTCCTACAAGTGGTTCTGGCCTAGCCCGCAGGTGATTTTGGCGTGTCCGGCAGGTGGTTCCGGCATGCTCGGCAGGTGGTTCAGGCATGTCTGGTAGGTGGTTCCGGTCTGTCCGCGAGGTGGTTCCGGCGTGTCAGGCACGTGGTTCCGGCATGTGTGACAGGTGGTTCTGGCATGTCCGGCAGGTGATTCTGGATTGTCCACCAAGTGGCTCTGGTGTAACCAGCAGGTGATTCCGGAGTGTACGGCAAGTGGTTCTGGCATAGCTGGCTGGTGATTTTGGGGTGTCCAGCAGGTGGCTCCAGCGAGTCGAGCAAGTTGTTCCGGTGTGCTCAGCAGGTGGTTCAGGCAGGTCCGGCAGGTGTTTCTGGTCTGTCCAGTACGTGGTGCCGGCATGTCCGGCACGTGCTTCCAGTATGTTTGAGAGGTGGTTCCTACCTTCCCGGCGGGAGATTCCGGAGCGTCCGCCATGTGATTCTGGCCTACCTGGCAGGGGATTTTGGCGTCTCTGGCTGGTGGTTCCGGCGAGTCGAAGAGGAGGTTCCGGCGTGCTCGGCAGGTGCATCCGGTGTCTCTGGCACGTCATTCTGGCACGTTCGAGAGGTGGTTCCGGCATGCCTGACAGGTGATTCCGGAGTGTCCGACAAGGGGTTCTGGCACGTCTGAGAGGTGGTTCCGGCATACCCTGCAGGTGATTCTGGCTTGTCTGCCGAGTGGTGCTGGCGTAGCCATCAGGTGATTTTGGCGTGTCCAGCAGGTGGCTCCAGCGAGTAGAGCAGGTTGTTCCAGCGTACTCAGCAGGTGGTTCAGGCGGGTCTGGCAGGTGGTTCCGGTCTCTCTAGTAGGTGGTTCCGGCGTGTCCGGCACGTGCTTCTGGCACGTCTGAGAGCTGGTTCCGGCATGCCCGGCGGGTGATTCCATAGAGTCCGCCACGTGGTTCTGGCCTAGCTGACAGGTGATTTTGGCGTCCCCGGCAGGTGGTTACAGCGAGTTGAGCAGGAGGTTCCGGCATGCTCGGCAGTTGCATCCGGTGTCTCTGGCACGTGGTTCTGGCACGTCTGACATTTGGTTGCATCATGTCTGGCAGGTGATTCCGGAGTGTCCGGCAAGAGGTTCTGGTGTAGCCGGCAGGTGATTTTGGCATGTCCGGCAGGTGTTTCTGGCGAGCTGTTCAGGTGGTTCGGTGTTCTTGGCAGGTGATTCTGGCGTGTCCGGCAGGTGGTTCCGGTCTGTCCGGTAATGGGTTCCGTCATGTGCCGCGCGTGGTTCTGGCACGTCTGAGAGGTGGTTCCCGCATGCCCGGCAGGTGCTCCAGGAGAGTCCTACAAGTGGTTCTGGCCTAGCCCGCAGGTGATTTTGGCGTGTCCGGCAGGTGGTTCCGGCATGCTCGGCAGGTGGTTCAG
>NW_027225374.1:10000-17706 GCF_041296235.1 Equus asinus | reverse complement strand
CTTGCCATTGTATTTTTTATCTTATTTTTTTTGCTTAAAGATTGCCACCTGAGCTAGCCTCTGTTGCGCTTCTTTCTCAGTTCTAGAGGGTAGATTTCTCCGTGTTGCTTTTTCCCCAGGTCTCCACGCACTTCCTTTTATTTTTCCTTAAAAATTGCCACCTGAGCTAGCCTCTGTTGTCCATCTTCGTCGGTTTCAGAGGGTAGATTTCTCACTGTTGCTTTTTTGCCAGGTCTGCACGCCCTTGTGTTTTTTTTCTGCTTAAGGATTGCCACCTGAGGTAGCCTCTCTTGCCCATCTTCCTCAGTTTCAGAGGGTGGATTTCTCCGTGTTGCTTTTTCCCCAGGTCTCCACGCCCTTGTGTGTTTCTTTTGCTTAAAGATTGCCACCTGAAGCCAGCCTCTCTTGCCCATCTTCCTCAGTTTCAGAGGGTAGATATTTCAGGGTTGCTTTTTCCCCAGGTCTCCACGCCCTTGTGTGTTTCTTTTGCTTAAAGATTGTCACCTGAGCTAGGCACTGTTGCCCTGCTTCCTCAGTTTCAGAGGGTACCTTTTTCAGGGTTGCTTTTTGACCGGGTCTCCTCGCCATTGTATTTTTTTATCTTATTTTTTTTGCTTAAAGATTGCCACCTGAGCTAGCCTCTGTTGCGCTTCTTTCTCAGTTCTAGAGGGTAGATTTCTCCGTGTTGCTTTTTCCCCAGGTCTCCACGCACTTCCTTTTATTTTTCCTTAAAAATTGCCACCTGAGCTAGCCTCTGTTGTCCATCTTCGTCGGTTTCAGAGGGTAGATTTCTCACTGTTGCTTTTTTGCCAGGTCTGCACGCCCTTGTGTTTTTTTTCTGCTTAAAGGTTGCAACCTGAGCTAGCTTCTTTTGCCCATGTCCCTCAGTTTCAGAGGGTGGATTTCTCCGTGTTGCTTTTTCCCCAGGCCTCCACGCCCTTGTGTGTTTCTTTTGCTTAAAGATTGCCACCTGAAGCCAGCCTCTCTTGCCCATCTTCCTCAGTTTCAGAGGGTAGATATTTCAGGGTTGCTTTTTCCCCAGGTCTCCACGCCTTTGGGTTTTGTTTTTGCTTAACGATTGCCACCTGAGCTAGCCTCTCTTGCCCATGTTCCTCAGTTTCAGAGGGTAGATATTTCAGGGTTGCTTTGTCCCCAGGGCTCCACGCCTTTGTGCTTTGTTTTTGCTTAAGGATTGCCACCTGAGGTAGCCTCTCTTGCCCATCTTCCTCAGTTTCAGAGGGTGGATTTCTCCGTGTTGCTTTTTCCCCAGGTCTCCACGCCCTTGTGTGTTTCTTTTGCTTAAAGATTGCCACCTGAGCTAGCCTCTGTTGCCCATCTTCGTCCGTTTCAGAGGGTGGATTTCTCAGTGTTGCCTTTTCGCCAGCTCCCCACGCCCTTGTGTGTTTCTTTTGCTTAAAGATTGTCACCTGAGCTAGGCACTGTTGCCCTGCTTCCTCAGTTTCAGAGGGTACCTTTTTCAGGGTTGCTTTTTGACCGGGTCTCCTCGCCATTGTATTTTTTTATCTTATTTTTTTTGCTTAAAGATTGCCACCTGAGCTAGCCTCTGTTGCGCTTCTTTCTCAGTTCTAGAGGGTAGATTTCTCCGTGTTGCTTTTTCCCCAGGTCTCCACGCACTTCCTTTTATTTTTCCTTAAAAATTGCCACCTGAGCTAGCCTCTGTTGTCCATCTTCGTCGGTTTCAGAGGGTAGATTTCTCACTGTTGCTTTTTTGCCAGGTCTGCACGCCCTTGTGTTTTTTTTCTGCTTAAAGGTTGCAACCTGAGCTAGCTTCTTTTGCCCATGTCCCTCAGTTTCAGAGGGTGGATTTCTCCGTGTTGCTTTTTCCCCAGGCCTCCACGCCCTTGTGTGTTTCTTTTGCTTAAAGATTGCCACCTGAAGCCAGCCTCTCTTGCCCATCTTCCTCAGTTTCAGAGGGTAGATATTTCAGGGTTGCTTTTTCCCCAGGTCTCCACGCCTTTGTGTTTTGTTTTTGCTTAACGATTGCCACCTGAGCTAGCCTCTCTTGCCCATGTTCCTCAGTTTCAGAGGGTAGATATTTCAGGGTTGCTTTGTCCCCAGGGCTCCACGCCTTTGTGCTTTGTTTTTGCTTAAGGATTGCCACCTGAGGTAGCCTCTCTTGCCCATCTTCCTCAGTTTCAGAGGGTGGATTTCTCCGTGTTGCTTTTTCCCCAGGTCTCCACGCCCTTGTGTGTTTCTTTTGCTTAAAGATTGCCACCTGAGCTAGCCTCTGTTGCCCATCTTCGTCCGTTTCAGAGGGTGGATTTCTCAGTGTTGCCTTTTCGCCAGCTCCCCACGCCCTTGTGTGTTTCTTTTGCTTAAAGATTGTCACCTGAGCTAGGCACTGTTGCCCTGCTTCCTCAGTTTCAGAGGGTACCTTTTTCAGGGTTGCTTTTTGACCGGCTCTCCTCGCCATTGTATTTTTTTATCTTATTTTTTTTGCTTAAAGATTGCCACCTGAGCTAGCCTCTGTTGCGCTTCTTTCTCAGTTCTAGAGGGTAGATTTCTCCGTGTTGCTTTTTCCCCAGGTCTCCACGCACTTCCTTTTATTTTTCCTTAAAAATTGCCACCTGAGCTAGCCTCTGTTGTCCATCTTCGTCGGTTTCAGAGGGTAGATTTCTCACTGTTGCTTTTTTGCCAGGTCTGCACGCCCTTGTGTTTTTTTTCTGCTTAAAGGTTGCAACCTGAGCTAGCTTCTTTTGCCCATGTCCCTCAGTTTCAGAGGGTGGATTTCTCCGTGTTGCTTTTTCCCCAGGCCTCCACGCCCTTGTGTGTTTCTTTTGCTTAAAGATTGCCACCTGAAGCCAGCCTCTCTTGCCCATCTTCCTCAGTTTCAGAGGGTAGATATTTCAGGGTTGCTTTTTCCCCAGGTCTCCACGCCTTTGGGTTTTGTTTTTGCTTAACGATTGCCACCTGAGCTAGCCTCTCTTGCCCATCTTCCTGAGTTTCAGAGGGTCGATATCTCCGTGTTGCTGTTTCCTCAGGTCTCCACGCCCTTGTGTGTTTCTTTTGCTTAACGTTTGCCACCTGAAGCCAGCCTCTCTTGCCCATCTTCCTCAGTTTCAGAGGGTGGATTTCTCCGTGTTGCTTTTTCCCCAGGTCTCCACGCCCTTGTGTGTTTCTTTTGCTTAAAGATTGCCACCTGAGCTAGCCTCTGTTGCCCATCTTCGTCCGTTTCAGAGGGTGGATTTCTCAGTGTTGCCTTTTCGCCAGCTCCCCACGCCCTTGTGTGTTTCTTTTGCTTAAAGATTGTCACCTGAGCTAGGCACTGTTGCCCTGCTTCCTCAGTTTCAGAGGGTACCTTTTTCAGGGTTGCTTTTTGACCGGGTCTCCTCGCCATTGTATTTTTTTATCTTATTTTTTTTGCTTAAAGATTGCCACCTGAGCTAGCCTCTGTTGCCCATCTTCGTCCGTTTCAGAGGGTGGATTTCTCAGTGTTGCCTTTTCCCCAGCTCCCCACGCCCTTGTGTGTTTCTTTTGCTGAAAGATTGCCACCTGAAGCCAGCCTCTCTTGCCCATCTTCGTCAGTTTCAGAGGGTGGATTTCTCAGTGTTGCCTTTTCCCCAGCTCCCCACGCCCTTGTGTGTTTCTTTTGCTTAAAGATTGTCACCTGAGCTAGGCACTGTTGCCCTGCTTCCTCAGTTTCAGAGGGTACCTTTTTCAGGGTTGCTTTTTGACCGCGTCTCCTCGCTATTGTATTTTTTTATCTTATTTTTTTTGCTTAAAGATTGCCACCTGAGCTAGCCTCTGTTGCGCTTCTTTCTCAGTTCTAGAGGGTAGATTTCTCCGTGTTGCTTTTTCCCCAGGTCTCCACGCACTTCCTTTCATTTTTCCTTAAAAATTGCCACCTGAGCTAGCCCCTGTTGCCCATCTTCGTCGGTTTCAGAGGGTAGATTTCTCAGTGTTGATTTTTCCCCATTTCTCCACGCCCTCGTGCTTTTTTTTTTTATTTCCTTAAATGTCGGCGCCTGAGCTAGCTTCTTTTGCCCATCTTCGTCAGTTTCAGCGGGTAGACTCTCCGCCTGCCTTCGACAGGCCCTCTGGACTGGAAAGCTTTCCTCCTCCCGTCATCACGGTCCTTCTCGGATGACGTGCCTGGTTTCGGTTTGACCGTCCCCGCCCGCCCTGATTTTCTAAGTCCTCCCGGGAACCCCGGGGGCGCTCCAGCCGCTCCGGGAAGCGGCGGCCTCCCGGCCGCACCGGCCCAGCCCGGCCCGGGCCGCCCCCTGGCCTCTCTGGGGGGAACTCTCCCCTTCCCCTTCCCGGTGATCGCCCGAGAAACCTTTTCCGAGTCCCCCTCCTGCGGCTGGGGCTGCGCCTTGGCGGCCGGGAGCCCGCGGGCGGACACCCCGGGGCCGCACTGGGCCGGGAGGCTGGGTCCGAGGGGGCTCCGGGACGGGATCGGGCGGCCCGGCGGCCCGGCTGTGCTCCCCGGCGGGCCCGCGCTCCGGCTCCGTCCCGCTGAGGCGGTCGTCGGTCGCCGGGTGCCACCTGGCGGCCGCTTTTATATCGTCTCTTTCCTCCGGAGCTCCGGCGACGCGGGCCAAGGGACGGGACTCGGCCGCGGTGACCGAGGCAGAGTCCCGGGAGGCCGGCGTCGCTGGCGGGATCTGGCCCGGTGGCGCCGGGGCGTGAGCGCGACGCCCGCTCGCCGGAGATTGGAGGTGCAGGCTACTGAGGGAGGTGGCTGTCGCCGCGCCGCCCGGTGCCGGCCGGGGTGTGGGGCCTCCCGGACGGGTCGACCAGCAGCCGCCGGTGCCCCTCCGTCCCCGGGAGGGGGTGGGGGGCCGCCGCGGGGGAACGGGCGAGGGAGCTCGTCCCGTGCCCGGCCGTCGTCCCGAGGGCGGCCCGGTGGTCGGGCCTTCCGCGTCGCCGATCCCCTTTCCGCGCCCCGCTCCGGAGGTGGGCGACCGGCCGGGGCCTTGCGGGGGAGGCCCGTGGAGGGCGCGACGGGCTCGGCCGCCGGGCTGGCCTTTTCCCCACTGGTCTTCCGAGTCGACCGGCTCTGGCGGTGGGGACCGGGCCCGGTCCTCGGATGCCTCCTCCTCCGTGGCAGTTTTTTTTTCCAAGTCCCGCCCTGGAGAAGAGCGTGGACCGGCCCCGGGAGCCCTCGAGGGCGGGCCGGGGAGGGCGTCCCCGGCCCGGACGCGTGCCCGGGGTGGGTCCGGGCCGTCGGACCGGACTTCTCTCTCCGAGTTTCGCGGGTCGCGTCTTTGTCCGGAGGCGGGAGGGGGCCGGCTCGAGGCGTAGGTGGAGCCCCGGCTGAGGGACGGGAGCCACGGTCCCGCCCCGGGCCCGGTCGCCGGAGGCGCCTCCGCGGAATTCTTTTCTAAGTCCTGACCCGGCGACTCAGAGGGAGGGACCGACCGGTCCCGGCCCGCGCGGGCGGCCCGGGGAGGCTGTCCCCGGCTCCCCCTGCCGCCACGCTTCTGGGGTCGACCAGATGGCCCCGGGAGCTCCGGGCCTGGTGGCGATGGGGTCGTGCTTGGGGTCTGGTGGCCGTGGCCGTGATCCAGGGGTTCCCCTGGTGATCCGTGGGTGGGCCCCGTCTCCGGGCGCGGCGATTCTTGCCCCCGAATGGGTGGTTTTGTGCCGCCAGGTAAGTGCTGACACGCTCTGCTCGGGTGACAGTCGCCCGAGAGCTTCCGGGTGCCTGGATGCGTGTGCGGGGAGGGCTCCGGGCTCTGGCCGAGAACCGGACGCCCGTTTCCACCCCCGCCGCTTGAGCCGCCCGCTGGGGCCTGCGCGCCGGCTCTTGTGCGTTCCAGGCGCCCCCACGACCGTGGTGCCACCTCCGGTCTCTGGTACCCGAGGGCGGCGGGGTTAGGGGCGCGGGGTCCTCTACCACGTGCACTCCCTGCCGCCGGCACCCGGGTGCGGTCGCGACTTACCCCATCCCACCGGCTCCGTGCCAGTGCGTGTCAGGCGTTCTCGTCCTGGGGTGGTCGCCCGCGCTTGCTGGAGGAGGAGAGGGGTCGGTGAGGCTGAAGCAGGCTCCTCCGCTCGCTGTCCTCGCCGGCCTTCCCTTGCTCGGGGGTCCCTCGCGTTATGCTGCCGACCGATGTGGTGATGCTGTGCTCTCCCGGGCCGGGCCTAAGCCGTGCCAGACGAGGGACGGACGTTCATGGCGAACGGGACCGCTCTTCTCGCTCTGCCCGCGGGTCCCCTCGCCCGTTCTCCCCCGCTGCGAGTGGCGTGTGGGAGGCGGCAGGGGTGCGGAATCCGGCCCGACCTCGCTCCCCCGCCCCGTGCCTCGTGGCGTGGGCGGTGTCGGGGTCTCCGTGACGCGGCGGATGCTCCGCCTGTGCCTCTTGGCTGTGTCTCGCGGGCGGCCCTCCCCGCGGTGGGGCGGGCCGTGTTGCCGCCGCGCCGCGCGCCTTCCCGGGCGCGTGAGCGCGTTCCCCAGGCCGTTGGCGGTGCCCCTGGAGCGTTCCAGGTCGTCCCTCAGGCGCCCGAGGCCGAGTGGCGGTGTCGTTCCCTGTTCCCGTCGGCCTCCTCAGGTAACCACTGTGCTGGTGTGTCTGAGGAGCGGAGGGGTCGAGTCGGTAAGGGAGGCGTGCCCCTCGTCCCCCTCGGGGTGGACGGGTGCCTCGTCGCCCCCCACGGCGTGCCGTGTGGGGGCGGGCAGGCTCGGGCGCGTGCCCGCGTGTTCCCCTTGCTGGGGTTTCCCCGCGGGTGTGGGAGTGACCGTGGCGGGCCGAGCCAGCGGCGTGGCGCTGGCTCTTTGGTTGGGAGGTGCTGTTTGATCGGCACCTCCGTCCCAGTCTCTGCCTCCCTTGGTCTCTCGGCCTGAGAGGAGGCACTGACTTGGGAGCCGCACAGGGGCCTTGTAGATCCCTAGCTAAGCCCAGTGTGGCCAGAGATGGCGAGCCCGGGGCAGCGCGGGCTCGCGGCCCTGACCACGGACGCTCCGACTTGCTCTAGGCCTTACCTCTACCGCAGACCCCTCCTGCGTTGCGTGGCCATGGTGTCTGTAAGCGCCTTGGTGGGACCGATGGCGGACGATGGGCGGGGGCGACACGCCCTCGGTGAGAAAGCCTTCTCTAGCGATCCGAGAGGGTGCCTTGGGGTACCGGACCCCCCAGCCGCCGCCCCTCCTTTGCGCGTAGTAGCCACGGACGCCACCACCGTGGCGCGTGGGCAGAGCTGCTCTTTGCCTACCGCGGCCGGCGCCTCCCCCCTCCGAGTCGGGGGAGGGTCACGCCCGGCCGGGCCGTCGTCGGGCGCGGGGCCGCGCGTGTGCGCGAGCGTGCGCGTGGTTCTCCCGTCGCGCGCTGGGGCGGGGAGAGGGCCCGGCCCCGTCCGGGCTCCGCCCCGCCGCGAGCGGCTGGCTCTCCGCTCGCTCCCGTCCCGAGCCGCAGCCGGTGGTGGCGTGCGGGCATGGGTGGGGGCCGCCGCCGCTCTCGGGCGCGTTCCCTCGGGACGTGGGCCCCGGAGCAGACCAGACAGGCAGACGGGTGGCTGGGTGGACGGGGCGGCCCCCGGCGGCGGGGGCGCCTCACGTAGGCCCCGGCGGTGGGGCCGGGCCCGCGGGAGGCCGAGGGGTGGCTGAGGCCGGCCGGCGTCCCAGGCGTCGTGGGACCGCCCTCGCGTGTCGTTGGCGGTGGGATCCCGCGTGTGTTTTCCTGGTGGCCCGTCCGCGCCCGAGGCCGTCCCCGGGAGCCTTCCCGCGAGCCCGTGCTCCCTCC
>NW_027225373.1:0-17618 GCF_041296235.1 Equus asinus | reverse complement strand
AAATCACCTGCCGGCTACACCAGAACCTCTTGCCGGACACTCCGGAATCACCTGCCAGACATGATGCAACCAAATGTCAGACGTGCCAGAACCACGTGCCAGAGACACCGGATGCAACTGCCGAGCATGCCGGAACCTCCTGCTCAACTCGCTGTAACCACCTGCCGGGGACGCCAAAATCACCTGTCAGCTAGGCCAGAACCACGTGGCGGGACTCTATGGAATCACCCGCCGGGCATGCGGAACCAGCTCTCAGACGTGCCAGAAGCACGTGCCGGACACGCCGGAACCACCTACTAGAGAGACCGGAACCACCTGCCAGACCCGCCTGAACCACCTGCTGAGTACGCTGGAACAACCTGCTCTACTCGCTGGAGCCACCTGCTGGACACGCCAAAATCACCTGATGGCTACGCCAGCACCACTCGGGCAGACAAGCCAGAATCACCTGCAGGGTATGCCGGAACCACCTCTCAGACGTGCCAGAACCCCTTGTCGGACACTCCGGAATCACCTGTCAGGCATGCCGGAACCACCTCTCGAACGTGCCAGAATGACGTGCCAGAGACACCGGATGCACCTGCCGAGCACGCCGGAACCTCCTCTTCGACTCGCCGGAACCACCAGCCAGAGACGCCAAAATCCCCTGCCAGGTAGGCCAGAATCACATGGCGGACGCTCCGGAATCTCCCGCCGGGAAGGTAGGAACCACTCTCAAACATACTGGAAGCACGTGCCGGACATGCCGGCACCACGTACTGGACAGACCAGAAACACCTGCCGGACCTGCCTGAACCACCTGCTGAGCACACCGGAACAACTTGCTCGACTCGCTGGAGCCACCTGCTGGACACCCCAAAATCACCAGCCAGCTATGCCAGAACCACTTGCCGTACACTCCGGAATCACCTGCTGGTTACACCAGAGCCACTTGGTGGACAATCCAGAATCACCTGCCGGACATGCCAGAACCACCTGTCACACATGCCGGAACCACGTGCCTGACACGCCGGAACCACCTCGCGGACAGACCGGAACCACCTACCAGACATGCCGGAACCACCTGCCGGACACGCCAAAATCACCTGCGGGCTAGGCCAGAACCACTTGTAGGACTCTCCTGGAGCACCTGCCGGGCATGCGGGAACCACCTCTCAGACGTGCCAGAACCACGTGCGGCACATGACGGAACCCATTACCGGACAGACCGGAACCACCTGCCGGACACGCCAGAATCACCTGCCAAGAACACCGGAACCACCTGAACAGCTCGCCAGAAACACCTGCCGGACATGCCAAAATCACCTGCCGGCTACACCAGAACCTCTTGCCGGACACTCCGGAATCACCTGCCAGACATGATGCAACCAAATGTCAGACGTGCCAGAACCACGTGCCAGAGACACCGGATGCAACTGCCGAGCATGCCGGAACCTCCTGCTCAACTCGCTGTAACCACCTGCCGGGGACGCCAAAATCACCTGTCAGCTAGGCCAGAACCACGTGGCGGACTCTATGGAATCACCCGCCGGGCATGCCGGAACCAGCTCTCAGACGTGCCAGAAGCACGTGCCGGACACGCCGGAACCACCTACTAGAGAGACCGGAACCACCTGCCAGACCCGCCTGAACCACCTGCTGAGTACGCTGGAACAACCTGCTCTACTCGCTGGAGCCACCTGCTGGACACGCCAAAATCACCTGATGGCTACGCCAGCACCACTCGGCAGACAAGCCAGAATCACCTGCAGGGTATGCCGGAACCACCTCTCAGACGTGCCAGAACCCCCTTGTCGGACACTCCGGAATCACCTGTCAGGCATGCCGGAACCACCTCTCGAACGTGCCAGAATGACGTGCCAGAGACACCGGATGCACCTGCCGAGCACGCCGGAACCTCCTCTTCGACTCGCCGGAACCACCAGCCAGAGACGCCAAAATCCCCTGCCAGGTAGGCCAGAATCACATGGCGGACGCTCCGGAATCTCCCGCCGGGAAGGTAGGAACCACCTCTCAAACATACTGGAAGCACGTGCCGGACATGCCGGCACCACGTACTGGACAGACCAGAAACACCTGCCGGACCTGCCTGAACCACCTGCTGAGCACACCGGAACAACTTGCTCGACTCGCTGGAGCCACCTGCTGGACACCCCAAAATCACCAGCCAGCTATGCCAGAACCACTTGCCGTACACTCCGGAATCACCTGCTGGTTACACCAGAGCCACTTGGTGGACAATCCAGAATCACCTGCCGGACATGCCAGAACCACCTGTCACACATGCCGGAACCACGTGCCTGACACGCCGGAACCACCTCGCGGACAGACCGGAACCACCTACCAGACATGCCTGGAACCACCTGCCGGACACGCCAAAATCACCTGCGGGCTAGGCCAGAACCACTTGTAGGACTCTCCTGGAGCACCTGCCGGGCATGCGGGAACCACCTCTCAGACGTGCCAGAACCACGTGCGGCACATGACGGAACCCATTACCGGACAGACCGAACCACCTGCCGGACACGCCAGGAATCACCTGCCAAGAACACCGGAACCACCTGAACAGCTCGCCAGAAACACCTGCCGGACATGCCAAAATCACCTGCCGGCTACACCAGAACCTCTTGCCGGACACTCCGGAATCACCTGCCAGACATGATGCAACCAAATGTCAGACGTGCCAGAACCACGTGCCAGAGACACCGGATGCAACTGCCGAGCATGCCGGAACCTCCTGCTCAACTCGCTGTAACCACCTGCCGGGGACGCCAAAATCACCTGTCAGCTAGGCCAGAACCACGTGGCGGACTCTATGGAATCACCCGCCGGGCATGCCGGAACCAGCTCTCAGACGTGCCAGAAGCACGTGCCGGACACGCCGGAACCACCTACTAGAGAGACCGGAACCACCTGCCAGACCCGCCTGAACCACCTGCTGAGTACGCTGGAACAACCTGCTCTACTCGCTGGAGCCACCTGCTGGACACGCCAAAATCACCTGATGGCTACGCCAGCACCACTCGGCAGACAAGCCAGAATCACCTGCAGGGTATGCCGGAACCACCTCTCAGACGTGCCAGAACCCCTTGTCGGACACTCCGGAATCACCTGTCAGGCATGCCGGAACCACCTCTCGAACGTGCCAGAATGACGTGCCAGAGACACCGGATGCACCTGCCGAGCACGCCGGAACCTCCTCTTCGACTCGCCGGAACCACCAGCCAGAGACGCCAAAATCCCCTGCCAGGTAGGCCAGAATCACATGGCGGACGCTCCGGAATCTCCCGCCGGGAAGGTAGGAACCACCTCTCAAACATACTGGAAGCACGTGCCGGACATGCCGGCACCACGTACTGGACAGACCAGAAACACCTGCCGGACCTGCCTGAACCACCTGCTGAGCACACCGGAACAACTTGCTCGACTCGCTGGAGCCACCTGCTGGACACCCCAAAATCACCAGCCAGCTATGCCAGAACCACTTGCCGTACACTCCGGAATCACCTGCTGGTTACACCAGAGCCACTTGGTGGACAATCCAGAATCACCTGCCGGACATGCCAGAACCACCTGTCACACATGCCGGAACCACGTGCCTGACACGCCGGAACCACCTCGCGGACAGACCGGAACCACCTACCAGACATGCCTGGAACCACCTGCCGGACACGCCAAAATCACCTGCGGGCTAGGCCAGAACCACTTGTAGGACTCTCCTGGAGCACCTGCCGGGCATGCGGGAACCACCTCTCAGACGTGCCAGAACCACGTGCGGCACATGACGGAACCCATTACCGGACAGACCGGAACCACCTGCCGGACACGCCAGAATCACCTGCCAAGAACACCGGAACCACCTGAACAGCTCGCCAGAAACACCTGCCGGACATGCCAAAATCACCTGCCGGCTACACCAGAACCTCTTGCCGGACACTCCGGAATCACCTGCCAGACATGATGCAACCAAATGTCAGACGTGCCAGAACCACGTGCCAGAGACACCGGATGCAACTGCCGAGCATGCCGGAACCTCCTGCTCAACTCGCTGTAACCACCTGCCGGGGACGCCAAAATCACCTGTCAGCTAGGCCAGAACCACGTGGCGGACTCTATGGAATCACCCGCCGGGCATGCCGGAACCAGCTCTCAGACGTGCCAGAAGCACGTGCCGGACACGCCGGGAACCACCTACTAGAGAGACCGGAACCACCTGCCAGACCCGCCTGAACCACCTGCTGAGTACGCTGGAACAACCTGCTCTACTCGCTGGAGCCACCTGCTGGACACGCCAAAATCACCTGATGGCTACGCCAGCACCACTCGGCAGACAAGCCAGAATCACCTGCAGGGTATGCCGGAACCACCTCTCAGACGTGCCAGAACCCCTTGTCGGACACTCCGGAATCACCTGTCAGGCATGCCGGAACCACCTCTCGAACGTGCCAGAATGACGTGCCAGAGACACCGGATGCACCTGCCGAGCACGCCGGAACCTCCTCTTCGACTCGCCGGAACCACCAGCCAGAGACGCCAAAATCCCCTGCCAGGTAGGCCAGAATCACATGGCGGACGCTCCGGAATCTCCCGCCGGGAAGGTAGGAACCACCTCTCAAACATACTGGAAGCACGTGCCGGACATGCCGGCACCACGTACTGGACAGACCAGAAACACCTGCCGGACCTGCCTGAACCACCTGCTGAGCACACCGGAACAACTTGCTCGACTCGCTGGAGCCACCTGCTGGACACCCCAAAATCACCAGCCAGCTATGCCAGAACCACTTGCCGTACACTCCGGAATCACCTGCTGGTTACACCAGAGCCACTTGGTGGACAATCCAGAATCACCTGCCGGACATGCCAGAACCACCTGTCCACACATGCCGGAACCACGTGCCTGACACGCCGGAACCACCTCGCGGACAGACCGGAACCACCTACCAGACATGCCTGAACCACCTGCCGAGCATGCCGGAACCACCTGCCGGACACGCCAAAATCACCTGCGGGCTAGGCCAGAACCACTTGTAGGACTCTCCTGGAGCACCTGCCGGGCATGCGGGAACCACCTCTCAGACGTGCCAGAACCACGTGCGGCACATGACGGAACCCATTACCGGACAGACCGGAACCACCTGCCGGACACGCCAGAATCACCTGCCAAGAACACCGGAACCACCTGAACAGCTCGCCAGAAACACCTGCCGGACATGCCAAAATCACCTGCCGGCTACACCAGAACCTCTTGCCGGACACTCCGGAATCACCTGCCAGACATGATGCAACCAAATGTCAGACGTGCCAGAACCCACGTGCCAGAGACACCGGATGCAACTGCCGAGCATGCCGGAACCTCCTGCTCAACTCGCTGTAACCACCTGCCGGGGACGCCAAAATCACCTGTCAGCTAGGCCAGACCACGTGGCGGACTCTATGGAATCACCCGCCGGGCATGCCGGAACCAGCTCTCAGACGTGCCAGAAGCACGTGCCGGACACGCCGGAACCACCTACTAGAGAGACCGGAACCACCTGCCAGACCCGCCTGAACCACCTGCTGAGTACGCTGGAACAACCTGCTCTACTCGCTGGAGCCACCTGCTGGACACGCCAAAATCACCTGATGGCTACGCCAGCACCACTCGGCAGACAAGCCAGAATCACCTGCAGGGTATGCCGGAACCACCTCTCAGACGTGCCAGAACCCCTTGTCGGACACTCCGGAATCACCTGTCAGGCATGCCGGAACCACCTCTCGAACGTGCCAGAATGACGTGCCAGAGACACCGGATGCACCTGCCGAGCACGCCGGAACCTCCTCTTCGACTCGCCGGAACCACCAGCCAGAGACGCCAAAATCCCTGCCAGGTAGGCCAGAATCACATGGCGGACGCTCCGGAATCTCCCGCCGGGAAGGTAGGAACCACCTCTCAAACATACTGGAAGCACGTGCCGGACATGCCGGCACCACGTACTGGACAGACCAGAAACACCTGCCGGACCTGCCTGAACCACCTGCTGAGCACACCGGAACAACTTGCTCGACTCGCTGGAGCCACCTGCTGGACACCCCAAAATCACCAGCCAGCTATGCCAGAACCACTTGCCGTACACTCCGGAATCACCTGCTGGTTACACCAGAGCCACTTGGTGGACAATCCAGAATCACCTGCCGGACATGCCAGAACCACCTGTCACACATGCCGGAACCACGTGCCTGACACGCCGGAACCACCTCGCGGACAGACCGGAACCACCTACCAGACATGCCTGAACCACCTGCCGAGCATGCCGGAACCACCTGCCGGACACGCCAAAATCACCTGCGGGCTAGGCCAGAACCACTTGTAGGACTCTCCTGGAGCACCTGCCGGGCATGCGGGAACCACCTCTCAGACGTGCCAGAACCACGCGCGGCACATGACGGAACCCATTACCGGACAGACCGGAACCACCTGCCGGACACGCCAGAATCACCTGCCAAGAACACCGGAACCACCTGAACAGCTCGCCAGAAACACCTGCCGGACATGCCAAAATCACCTGCCGGCTACACCAGAACCTCTTGCCGGACACTCCGGAATCACCTGCCAGACATGATGCAACCAAATGTCAGACGTGCCAGAACCACGTGCCAGAGACACCGGATGCAACTGCCGAGCATGCCGGAACCTCCTGCTCAACTCGCTGTAACCACCTGCCGGGGACGCCAAAATCACCTGTCAGCTAGGCCAGAACCACGTGGCGACTCTATGGAATCACCCGCCGGGCATGCCGGAACCAGCTCTCAGACGTGCCAGAAGCACGTGCCGGACACGCCGGAACCACCTACTAGAGAGACCGGAACCACCTGCCAGACCCGCCTGAACCACCTGCTGAGTACGCTGGAACAACCTGCTCTACTCGCTGGAGCCACCTGCTGGACACGCCAAAATCACCTGATGGCTACGCCAGCACCACTCGGCAGACAAGCCAGAATCACCTGCAGGGTATGCCGGAACCACCTCTCAGACGTGCCAGAACCCCTTGTCGGACACTCCGGAATCACCTGTCAGGCATGCCGGAACCACCTCTCGAACGTGCCAGAATGACGTGCCAGAGACACCGGATGCACCTGCCGAGCACGCCGGAACCTCCTCTTCGACTCGCCGGAACCACCAGCCAGAGACGCCAAAATCCCCTGCCAGGTAGGCCAGAATCACATGGCGGACGCTCCGGAATCTCCCGCCGGGAAGGTAGGAACCACCTCTCAAACATACTGGAAGCACGTGCCGGACATGCCGGCACCACGTACTGGACAGACCAGAAACACCTGCCGGACCTGCCTGAACCACCTGCTGAGCACACCGGAACAACTTGCTCGACTCGCTGGAGCCACCTGCTGGACACCCCAAAATCACCAGCCAGCTATGCCAGAACCACTTGCCGTACACTCCGGAATCACCTGCTGGTTACACCAGAGCCACTTGGTGGACAATCCAGAATCACCTGCCGGACATGCCAGAACCACCTGTCACACATGCCGGAACCACGTGCCTGACACGCCGGAACCACCTCGCGGACAGACCGGAACCACCTACCAGACATGCCTGAACCACCTGCCGAGCATGCCGGAACCACCTGCCGGACACGCCAAAATCACCTGCGGGCTAGGCCAGAACCACTTGTAGGACTCTCCTGGAGCACCTGCCGGGCATGCGGGAACCACCTCTCAGACGTGCCAGAACCACGTGCGGCACATGACGGAACCCATTACCGGACAGACCGGAACCACCTGCCGGACACGCCAGAATCACCTGCCAAGAACACCGGAACCACCTGAACAGCTCGCCAGAAACACCTGCCGGACATGCCAAAATCACCTGCCGGCTACACCAGAACCTCTTGCCGGACACTCCGGAATCACCTGCCAGACATGATGCAACCAAATGTCAGACGTGCCAGAACCACGTGCCAGAGACACCGGATGCAACTGCCGAGCATGCCGGAACCTCCTGCTCAACTCGCTGTAACCACCTGCCGGGGACGCCAAAATCACCTGTCAGCTAGGCCAGAACCACGTGGCGGACTCTATGGAATCACCCGCCGGGCATGCCGGAACCAGCTCTCAGACGTGCCAGAAGCACGTGCCGGACACGCCGGAACCACCTACTAGAGAGACCGGAACCACCTGCCAGACCCGCCTGAACCACCTGCTGAGTACGCTGGAACAACCTGCTCTACTCGCTGGAGCCACCTGCTGGACACGCCAAAATCACCTGATGGCTACGCCAGCACCACTCGGCAGACAAGCCAGAATCACCTGCAGGGTATGCCGGAACCACCTCTCAGACGTGCCAGAACCCCTTGTCGGACACTCCGGAATCACCTGTCAGGCATGCCGGAACCACCTCTCGAACGTGCCAGAATGACGTGCCAGAGACACCGGATGCACCTGCCGAGCACGCCGGAACCTCCTCTTCGACTCGCCGGAACCACCAGCCAGAGACGCCAAAATCCCCTGCCAGGTAGGCCAGAATCACATGGCGGACGCTCCGGAATCTCCCGCCGGGAAGGTAGGAACCACCTCTCAAACATACTGGAAGCACGTGCCGGACATGCCGGCACCACGTACTGGACAGACCAGAAACACCTGCCGGACCTGCCTGAACCACCTGCTGAGCACACCGGAACAACTTGCTCGACTCGCTGGAGCCACCTGCTGGACACCCCAAAATCACCAGCCAGCTATGCCAGAACCACTTGCCGTACACTCCGGAATCACCTGCTGGTTACACCAGAGCCACTTGGTGGACAATCCAGAATCACCTGCCGGACATGCCAGAACCACCTGTCACACATGCCGGAACCACGTGCCTGACACGCCGGAACCACCTCGCGGACAGACCGGAACCACCTACCAGACATGCCTGAACCACCTGCCGAGCATGCCGGAACCACCTGCCGGACACGCCAAAATCACCTGCGGGCTAGGCCAGAACCACTTGTAGGACTCTCCTGGAGCACCTGCCGGGCATGCGGGAACCACCTCTCAGACGTGCCAGAACCACGTGCGGCACATGACGGAACCCATTACCGGACAGACCGGAACCACCTGCCGGACACGCCAGAATCACCTGCCAAGAACACCGGAACCACCTGAACAGCTCGCCAGAAACACCTGCCGGACATGCCAAAATCACCTGCCGGCTACACCAGAACCTCTTGCCGGACACTCCGGAATCACCTGCCAGACATGATGCAACCAAATGTCAGACGTGCCAGAACCACGTGCCAGAGACACCGGATGCAACTGCCGAGCATGCCGGAACCTCCTGCTCAACTCGCTGTAACCACCTGCCGGGGACGCCAAAATCACCTGTCAGCTAGGCCAGAACCACGTGGCGGGACTCTATGGAATCACCCGCCGGGCATGCCGGAACCAGCTCTCAGACGTGCCAGAAGCACGTGCCGGACACGCCGGAACCACCTACTAGAGAGACCGGAACCACCTGCCAGACCCGCCTGGAACCACCTGCTGAGTACGCTGGAACAACCTGCTCTACTCGCTGGAGCCACCTGCTGGACACGCCAAAATCACCTGATGGCTACGCCAGCACCACTCGGCAGACAAGCCAGAATCACCTGCAGGGTATGCCGGAACCACCTCTCAGACGTGCCAGAACCCCTTGTCGGACACTCCGGAATCACCTGTCAGGCATGCCGGAACCACCTCTCGAACGTGCCAGAATGACGTGCCAGAGACACCGGATGCACCTGCCGAGCACGCCGGAACCTCCTCTTCGACTCGCCGGAACCACCAGCCAGAGACGCCAAATCCCCTGCCAGGTAGGCCAGAATCACATGGCGGACGCTCCGGAATCTCCCGCCGGGAAGGTAGGAACCACCTCTCAAACATACTGGAAGCACGTGCCGGACATGCCGGCACCACGTACTGGACAGACCAGAAACACCTGCCGGACCTGCCTGAACCACCTGCTGAGCACACCGGAACAACTTGCTCGACTCGCTGGAGCCACCTGCTGGACACCCAAAATCACCAGCCAGCTATGCCAGAACCACTTGCCGTACACTCCGGAATCACCTGCTGGTTACACCAGAGCCACTTGGTGGACAATCCAGAATCACCTGCCGGACATGCCAGAACCACCTGTCACACATGCCGGAACCACGTGCCTGACACGCCGGAACCACCTCGCGGACAGACCGGAACCACCTACCAGACATGCCTGAACCACCTGCCGAGCACTGCCGGAACCACCTGCCGGACACGCCAAAATCACCTGCGGGCTAGGCCAGAACCACTTGTAGGACTCTCCTGGAGCACCTGCCGGGCATGCGGGAACCACCTCTCAGACGTGCCAGAACCACGTGCGGCACATGACGGAACCCATTACCGGACAGACCGGACCACCTGCCGACACGCCAGAATCACCTGCCAAGAACACCGGAACCACCTGAACAGCTCGCCAGAAACACCTGCCGGACATGCCAAAATCACCTGCCGGCTACACCAGAACCTCTTGCCGACACTCGGAATCACCTGCCAGACATGATGCAACCAAATGTCAGACGTGCCAGAACCACGTGCCAGAGACACCGGATGCAACTGCCGAGCATGCCGGAACCTCCTGCTCAACTCGCTGTAACCACCTGCCCGGGGACGCCAAAATCACCTGTCAGCTAGGCCAGAACCACGTGGCGGACTCTATGGAATCACCCGCCGGGCATGCCGGAACCAGCTCTCAGACGTGCCAGAAGCACGTGCCGGACACGCCGGAACCACCTACTAGAGAGACCGGAACCACCTGCCAGACCCGCCTGAACCACCTGCTGAGTACGCTGGAACAACCTGCTCTACTCGCTGGAGCCACCTGCTGGACACGCCAAAATCACCTGATGGCTACGCCAGCACCACTCGGCAGACAAGCCAGAATCACCTGCAGGGTATGCCGGAACCACCTCTCAGACGTGCCAGAACCCTTGTCGGACACTCCGGAAATCACCTGTCAGGCATGCCGGAACCACCTCTCGAACGTGCCAGAATGACGTGCCAGAGACACCGGATGCACCTGCCGAGCACGCCGGAACCTCCTCTTCGACTCGCCGGAACCACCAGCCAGAGACGCCAAAATCCCCTGCCAGGTAGGCCAGAATCACATGGCGGACGCTCCGGAATCTCCCGCCGGGAAGGTAGGAACCACCTCTCAAACATACTGGAAGCACGTGCCGGACATGCCGGCACCACGTACTGGACAGACCAGAAACACCTGCCGGACCTGCCTGAACCACCTGCTGAGCACACCGGAACAACTTGCTCGACTCGCTGGAGCCACCTGCTGGACACCCCAAAATCACCAGCCAGCTATGCCAGAACCACTTGCCGTACACTCCGGAATCACCTGCTGGTTACACCAGAGCCACTTGGTGGACAATCCAGAATCACCTGCCGGACATGCCAGAACCACCTGTCACACATGCCGGAACCACGTGCCTGACACGCCGGAACCACCTCGCGGACAGACCGGAACCACCTACCAGACATGCCTGAACCACCTGCCGAGCATGCCAGAAACACCTGCCGGACATGCCAAAATCACCTGCCGGCTACACCAGAACCTCTTGCCGGACACTCCGGAATCACCTGCCAGACATGATGCAACCAAATGTCAGACGTGCCAGAACCACGTGCCAGAGACACCGGATGCAACTGCCGAGCATGCCGGAACCTCCTGCTCAACTCGCTGTAACCACCTGCCGGGGACGCCAAAATCACCTGTCAGCTAGGCCAGAACCACGTGGCGGACTCTATGGAATCACCCGCCGGGCATGCCGGAACCAGCTCTCAGACGTGCCAGAAGCACGTGCCGGACACGCCGGAACCACCTACTAGAGAGACCGGAACCACCTGCCAGACCCGCCTGAACCACCTGCTGAGTACGCTGGAACAACCTGCTCTACTCGCTGGAGCCACCTGCTGGACACGCCAAAATCACCTGATGGCTACGCCAGCACCACTCGGCAGACAAGCCCAGAATCACCTGCAGGGTATGCCGGAACCACCTCTCAGACGTGCCAGAACCCCTTGTCGGACACTCCGGAATCACCTGTCAGGCATGCCGGAACCACCTCTCGAACGTGCCAGAATGACGTGCCAGAGACACCGGATGCACCTGCCGAGCACGCCGGAACCTCCTCTTCGACTCGCCGGAACCACCAGCCAGAGACGCCAAAATCCCCTGCCAGGTAGGCCAGAATCACATGGCGGACGCTCCGGAATCTCCCGCCGGGAAGGTAGGAACCACCTCTCAAACATACTGGAAGCACGTGCCGGACATGCCGGCACCACGTACTGGACAGACCAGAAACACCTGCCGGACCTGCCTGAACCACCTGCTGAGCACACCGGAACAACTTGCTCGACTCGCTGGAGCCACCTGCTGGACACCCCAAAATCACCAGCCAGCTATGCCAGAACCACTTGCCGTACACTCCGGAATCACCTGCTGGTTACACCAGAGCCACTTGGTGGACAATCCAGAATCACCTGCCGGACATGCCAGAACCACCTGTCACACATGCCGGAACCACGTGCCTGACACGCCGGAACCACCTCGCGGACAGACCGGAACCACCTACCAGACATTGAACCACCTGCCGAGCATGGCGGAACCACCTGCCGGACACGCCAAAATCACCTGCGGGCTAGGCCAGAACCACTTGTAGGACTCTCCTGGAGCACCTGCCGGGCATGCGGGAACCACCTCTCAGACGTGCCAGAACCACGTGCGGCACATGACGGAACCCATTACCTTACAGACCGGAACCACCTGCCGGACACGCCAGAATCACCTGCCAAGAACACCGGAACCACCTTGAACCAGCTCGCCAGAAACACCTGCCGGACATGCCAAAATCACCTGCCGGCTACACCAGAACCTCTTGCCGGACACTCCGGAATCACCTGCCAGACATGATGCAACCAAATGTCAGACGTGCCAGAACCACGTGCCAGAGACACCGGATGCAACTGCCGAGCATGCCGGAACCTCCTGCTCAACTCGCTGTAACCACCTGCCGGGGACGCCAAAATCACCTGTCAGCTAGGCCAGAACCACGTGGCGGACTCTATGGAATCACCCGCCGGGCATGCCGGAACCAGCTCTCAGACGTGCCAGAAGCACGTGCCGGACACGCCGGAACCACCTACTAGAGAGACCGGAACCACCTGCCAGACCCGCCTGAACCACCTGCTGAGTACGCTGGAACAACCTGCTCTACTCGCTGGAGCCACCTGCTGGACACGCCAAAATCACCTGATGGCTACGCCAGCACCACTCGGCAGACAAGCCAGAATCACCTGCAGGGTATGCCGGAACCACCTCTCAGACGTGCCAGAACCCCTTGTCGGACACTCCGGAATCACCTGTCAGGCATGCCGGAACCACCTCTCGAACGTGCCAGAATGACGTGCCAGAGACACCGGATGCACCTGCCGAGCACGCCGGAACCTCCTCTTCGACTCGCCGGAACCACCAGCCAGAGACGCCAAAATCCCCTGCCAGGTAGCCAGAATCACATGGCGGACGCTCCGGAATCTCCCGCCGGGAAGGTAGGAACCACCTCTCAAACATACTGGAAGCACGTGCCGGACATGCCGGCACCACGTACTGGACAGACCAGAAACACCTGCCGGACCTGCCTGAACCACCTGCTGAGCACACCGGAACAACTTGCTCGACTCGCTGGAGCCACCTGCTGGACACCCCAAAAATCACCAGCCAGCTATGCCAGAACCACTTGCCGTACACTCCGGAATCACCTGCTGGTTACACCAGAGCCACTTGGTGGACAATCCAGAATCACCTGCCGGACATGCCAGAACCACCTGTCACACATGCCGGAACCACGTGCCTGACACGCCGGAACCACCTCGCGGACAGACCGGAACCACCTACCAGACATGCCTGAACCACCTGCCGAGCATGCCGGAACCACCTGCCGGACACGCCAAAATCACCTGCGGGCTAGGCCAGAACCACTTGTAGGACTCTCCTGGAGCACCTGCCGGGCATGCGGGAACCACCTCTCAGACGTGCCAGAACCACGTGCGGCACATGACGGAACCCATTACCGGACAGACCGGAACCACCTGCGGACACGCCAGAATCACCTGCCAAGAACACCGGAACCACCTGAACAGCTCGCCAGAAACACCTGCCGGACATGCCAAAATCACCTGCCGGCTACACCAGAACCTCTTGCCGGACACTCCGGAATCACCTGCCAGACATGATGCAACCAAATGTCAGACGTGCCAGAACCACGTGCCAGAGACACCGGATGCAACTGCCGAGCATGCCGGAACCTCCTGCTCAACTCGCTGTAACCACCTGGCCGGGGACGCCAAAATCACCTGTCAGCTAGGCCAGAACCACGTGGCGGACTCTATGGGAATCACCCGCCGGGCATGCCGGAACCAGCTCTCAGACGTGCCAGAAGCACGTGCCGGACACGCCGGAACCACCTACTAGAGAGACCGGAACCACCTGCCCAGACCCGCCTGAACCACCTGCTGAGTACGCTGGAACAACCTGCTCTACTCGCTGGAGCCACCTGCTGGACACGCCAAAATCACCTGATGGCTACGCCAGCACCACTCGGCAGACAAGCCAGAATCACCTGCAGGGTATGCCGGAACCACCTCTCAGACGTGCCAGAACCCCTTGTCGGACACTCCGGAATCACTGTCAGGCATGCCGGAACCACCTCTCGAACGTGCCAGAATGACGTGCCAGAGACACCGGATGCACCTGCCGAGCACGCCGGAACCTCCTCTTCGACTCGCCGGAACACCAGCCAGAGACGCCAAAATCCCCTGCCAGGTAGGCCAGAATCACATGGCGGACGCTCCGGATTCTCCCGCCGGGAAGGTAGGAACCACCTCTCAAACATACTGGAAGCACGTGCCGGACATGCCGGCACCACGTACTGACAGACCAGAAACACCTGCCGGACCTGCCTGAACCACCTGCTGAGCACACCGGAACAACTTGCTCGACTCGCTGGAGCCACCTGCTGGACACCCCAAAATCACCAGCCAGCTATGCCAGAACCACTTGCCGTACACTCCGGAATCACCTGCTGGTTACACCAGAGCCACTTGGTGGACAATCCAGAATCACCTGCCGGACATGCCAGAACCACCTGTCACACATGCCGGAACCACGTGCCTGACACGCCGGAACCACCTCGCGGACAGACCGGAACCACCTACCAGACATGGCCTGAACACCGCGAGCATGCCGAACCACCTGCCGGACACGCCAAAATCACCTGCGGGCTAGGCCAGAACCACTTGTAGGACTCTCCTGGAGCACCTGCCGGGCATGCGGAACCACCTCTCAGACGTGCCAGAACCACGCGCGGCACATGACGGAACCCATTACCGGACAGACCGGAACCACCTGCCGGACACGCCAGAATCACCTGCCAAGAACACCGGAACCACCTGAACAGCTCGCCAGAAACACCTGCCGGACATGCCAAAATCACCTGCCGGCTACACCAGAACCTCTTGCCGGACACTCCGGAATCACCTGCCAGACATGATGCAACCAAATGTCAGACGTGCCAGAACCACGTGCCAGAGACACCGGATGCAACTGCCGAGCATGCCCGGAACCTCCTGCTCAACTCGCTGTAACCACCTGCCGGGGACGCCAAAATCACCTGTCAGCTAGGCCAGAACCACGTGGCGGACTCTATGGAATCACCCGCCGGGCATGCCGGAACCAGCTCTCAGACGTGCCAGAAGCACGTGCCGGACACGCCGGAACCACCTACTAGAGAGACCGGAACCACCTGCCAGACCCGCCTGAACCACCTGCTGAGTACGCTGGAACAACCTGCTCTACTCGCTGGAGCCACCTGCTGGACACGCCAAAATCACCTGATGGCTACGCCAGCACCACTCGGCAGACAAGCCAGAATCACCTGCAGGGTATGCCGGAACCACCTCTCAGACGTGCCAGAACCCCTTGTCGGACACTCCGGAATCACCTGTCAGGCATGCCGGAACCACCTCTCGAACGTGCCAGAATGACGTGCCAGAGACACCGGATGCACCTGCCTGAGCACGCCGGAACCTCCTCTTCGACTCGCCGGAACCACCAGCCAGAGACGCCAAAATCCCCTGCCAGGTAGGCCAGAATCACATGGCGGACGCTCCGGAATCTCCCGCCGGGAAGGTAGGAACCACCTCTCAAACATACTGGAAGCACGTGCCGGACATGCCGGCACCACGTACTGGACAGACCAGAAACACCTGCCGGACCTGCCTGAACCACCTGCTGAGCACACCGGAACAACTTGCTCGACTCGCTGGAGCCACCTGCTGGACACCCCAAAATCACCAGCAGCTATGCCAGAACCACTTGCCGTACACTCCGGAATCACCTGCTGGTTACACCAGAGCCACTTGGTGGACAATCCAGAATCACCTGCCGGACATGCCAGAACCACCTGTCACACATGCCGGAACCACGTGCCTGACACGCCGGGAACCACCTCGCGGACAGACCGGAACCACCTACCAGACATGTCCTGAACCACCTGCCGAGCATGCCGGAACCACCTGCCGGACACGCCAAAATCACCTGCGGGCTAGGCCAGAACCACTTGTAGGACTCTCCTGGAGCACCTGCCGGGCATGCGGGAACCACCTCTCAGACGTGCCAGAACCACGTGCGGCACATGACGAACCCATTACCGGACAGACCGGACCACCTGCCGGACACGCCAGAATCACCTGCCAAGAACACCGGAACCACCTGAACAGCTCGCCAGAAACACCTGCCGGACATGCCAAAATCACCTGCCGGCTACACCAGAACCTCTTGCCGGACACTCCGGAATCACCTGCCAGACATGATGCAACCAAATGTCAGACGTGCCAGAACCACGTGCCAGAGACACCGGATGCAACTGCCGAGCATGCCGGAACCTCCTGCTCAACTCGCTGTAACCACCTGCCGGGGACGCCAAAATCACCTGTCAGCTAGGCCAGAACCACGTGGCGGAATTCTATGGAATCACCCGCCGGGCATGCCGGAACCAGCTCTCAGACGTGCCAGAAGCACGTGCCCGGACACGCCGGAACCACCTACTAGGAGACCGGAACCACCTGCCAGACCCGCCTGAACCACCTGCTGAGTACGCTGGAAACAACCTGCTCTACTCGCTGGAGCCACCTGCTGGACACGCCAAAATCACCTGATGGCTACGCCAGCACCACTCGGCAGACAAGCCAGAATCACCTGCAGGGTATGCCGGAACCACCTCTCAGACGTGCCAGAACCCCTTGTCGGACACTCCGGAATCACCTGTCAGGCATGCCGGAACCACCTCTCGAACGTGCCAGAATGACGTGCCAGAGACACCGGATGCACCTGCCGAGCACGCCGGAACCTCCTCTTCGACTCGCCGGAACCACCAGCCAGAGACGCCAAAATCCCCTGCCAGGTAGGCCAAATCACATGGCGGACGCTCCGGAATCTCCCGCCGGGAAGGTAGGAACCACCTCTCAAACAATACTGGAAGCACGTGCCTGACATG
>NW_027225372.1:0-17693 GCF_041296235.1 Equus asinus | reverse complement strand
CATGCCGGAACCACCTCTCGAACGTGCCAGAATGACGTGCCAGAGACACCCGGATGCACCTGCCGAGCACGCCGGAACCTCCTCTTCGACTCGCCGGAACCACCAGCCAGAGACGCCAAAATCCCCTGCCAGGTAGGCCAGAATCACATGGCGGACGCTCCGGAATCTCCCGCCGGGAAGGTAGGAACCACCTCTCAAACATACTGGAAGCACGTGCCGGACATGCCGGCACCACGTACTGGACAGACCAGAAACACCTGCCGGACCTGCCTGAACCACCTGCTGAGCACACCGGAACAACTTGCTCGACTCGCTGGAGCCACCTGCTGGACACCCCAAAATCACCAGCCAGCTATGCCAGAACCACTTGCCGTACACTCCGGAATCACCTGCTGGTTACACCAGAGCCACTTGGTGGACAATCCAGAATCACCTGCCGGACATGCCAGAACCACCTGTCACACATGCCGGAACCACGTGCCTGACACGCCGGAACCACCTCGCGGACAGACCGGAACCACCTACCAGACATGCCTGAACCACCTGCCGAGCATGCCGGAACCACCTGCCGGACACGCCAAAATCACCTGCGGGCTAGGCCAGAACCACTTGTAGGACTCTCCTGGAGCACCTGCCGGGCATGCGGGAACCACCTCTCAGACGTGCCAGAACCACGCGCGGCACATGACGGAACCCATTACCGGACAGACCGGAACCACCTGCCGGACACGCCAGAATCACCTGCCAAGAACACCGGAACCACCTGAACAGCTCGCCAGAAACACCTGCCGGACATGCCAAAATCACCTGCCGGCTACACCAGAACCTCTTGCCGGACACTCCGGAATCACCTGCCAGACATGATGCAACCAAATGTCAGACGTGCCAGAACCACGTGCCAGAGACACCGGATGCAACTGCCGAGCATGCCGGAACCTCCTGCTCAACTCGCTGTAACCACCTGCCGGGGACGCCAAAATCACCTGTCAGCTAGGCCAGAACCACGTGGCGGACTCTATGGAATCACCCGCCGGGCATGCCGGAACCAGCTCTCAGACGTGCCAGAAGCACGTGCCGGACACGCCGGAACCACCTACTAGAGAGACCGGAACCACCTGCCAGACCCGCCTGAACCACCTGCTGAGTACGCTGGAACAACCTGCTCTACTCGCTGGAGCCACCTGCTGGACACGCCAAAATCACCTGATGGCTACGCCAGCACCACTCGGCAGACAAGCCAGAATCACCTGCAGGGTATGCCGGAACCACCTCTCAGACGTGCCAGAACCCCTTGTCGGACACTCCGGAATCACCTGTCAGGCATGCCGGAACCACCTCTCGAACGTGCCAGAATGACGTGCCAGAGACACCGGATGCACCTGCCGAGCACGCCGGAACCTCCTCTTCGACTCGCCGGAACCACCAGCCAGAGACGCCAAAATCCCCTGCCAGGTAGGCCAGAATCACATGGCGGACGCTCCGGAATCTCCCGCCGGGAAGGTAGGAACCACCTCTCAAACATACTGGAAGCACGTGCCGGACATGCCGGCACCACGTACTGGACAGACCAGAAACACCTGCCGGACCTGCCTGAACCACCTGCTGAGCACACCGGAACAACTTGCTCGACTCGCTGGAGCCACCTGCTGGACACCCCAAAATCACCAGCCAGCTATGCCAGAACCACTTGCCGTACACTCCGGAATCACCTGCTGGTTACACCAGAGCCACTTGGTGGACAATCCAGAATCACCTGCCGGACATGCCAGAACCACCTGTCACACATGCCGGAACCACGTGCCTGACACGCCGGAACCACCTCGCGGACAGACCGGAACCACCTACCAGACATGCCTGAACCACCTGCCGAGCATGCCGGAACCACCTGCCGGACACGCCAAAATCACCTGCGGGCTAGGCCAGAACCACTTGTAGGACTCTCCTGGAGCACCTGCCGGGCATGCGGGAACCACCTCTCAGACGTGCCAGAACCACGCGCGGCACATGACGGAACCCATTACCGGACAGACCGGAACCACCTGCCGGACACGCCAGAATCACCTGCCAAGAACACCGGAACCACCTGAACAGCTCGCCAGAAACACCTGCCGGACATGCCAAAATCACCTGCCGGCTACACCAGAACCTCTTGCCGGACACTCCGGAATCACCTGCCAGACATGATGCAACCAAATGTCAGACGTGCCAGAACCACGTGCCAGAGACACCGGATGCAACTGCCGAGCATGCCGGAACCTCCTGCTCAACTCGCTGTAACCACCTGCCGGGGACGCCAAAATCACCTGTCAGCTAGGCCAGAACCACGTGGCGGACTCTATGGAATCACCCGCCGGGCATGCCGGAACCAGCTCTCAGACGTGCCAGAAGCACGTGCCGGACACGCCGGAACCACCTACTAGAGAGACCGGAACCACCTGCCAGACCCGCCTGAACCACCTGCTGAGTACGCTGGAACAACCTGCTCTACTCGCTGGAGCCACCTGCTGGACACGCCAAAATCACCTGATGGCTACGCCAGCACCACTCGGCAGACAAGCCAGAATCACCTGCAGGGTATGCCGGAACCACCTCTCAGACGTGCCAGAACCCCTTGTCGGACACTCCGGAATCACCTGTCAGGCATGCCGGAACCACCTCTCGAACGTGCCAGAATGACGTGCCAGAGACACCGGATGCACCTGCCGAGCACGCCGGAACCTCCTCTTCGACTCGCCGGAACCACCAGCCAGAGACGCCAAAATCCCCTGCCAGGTAGGCCAGAATCACATGGCGGACGCTCCGGAATCTCCCGCCGGGAAGGTAGGAACCACCTCTCAAACATACTGGAAGCACGTGCCGGACATGCCGGCACCACGTACTGGACAGACCAGAAACACCTGCCGGACCTGCCTGAACCACCTGCTGAGCACACCGGAACAACTTGCTCGACTCGCTGGAGCCACCTGCTGGACACCCCAAAATCACCAGCCAGCTATGCCAGAACCACTTGCCGTACACTCCGGAATCACCTGCTGGTTACACCAGAGCCACTTGGTGGACAATCCAGAATCACCTGCCGGACATGCCAGAACCACCTGTCACACATGCCGGAACCACGTGCCTGACACGCCGGAACCACCTCGCGGACAGACCGGAACCACCTACCAGACATGCCTGAACCACCTGCCGAGCATGCCGGAACCACCTGCCGGACACGCCAAAATCACCTGCGGGCTAGGCCAGAACCACTTGTAGGACTCTCCTGGAGCACCTGCCGGGCATGCGGGAACCACCTCTCAGACGTGCCAGAACCACGTGCGGCACATGACGGAACCCATTACCGGACAGACCGGAACCACCTGCCGGACACGCCAGAATCACCTGCCAAGAACACCGGAACCACCTGAACAGCTCGCCAGAAACACCTGCCGGACATGCCAAAATCACCTGCCGGCTACACCAGAACCTCTTGCCGGACACTCCGGAATCACCTGCCAGACATGATGCAACCAAATGTCAGACGTGCCAGAACCACGTGCCAGAGACACCGGATGCAACTGCCGAGCATGCCGGAACCTCCTGCTCAACTCGCTGTAACCACCTGCCGGGGACGCCAAAATCACCTGTCAGCTAGGCCAGAACCACGTGGCGGACTCTATGGAATCACCCGCCGGGCATGCCGGAACCAGCTCTCAGACGTGCCAGAAGCACGTGCCGGACACGCCGGAACCACCTACTAGAGAGACCGGAACCACCTGCCAGACCCGCCTGAACCACCTGCTGAGTACGCTGGAACAACCTGCTCTACTCGCTGGAGCCACCTGCTGGACACGCCAAAATCACCTGATGGCTACGCCAGCACCACTCGGCAGACAAGCCAGAATCACCTGCAGGGTATGCCGGAACCACCTCTCAGACGTGCCAGAACCCCTTGTCGGACACTCCGGAATCACCTGTCAGGCATGCCGGAACCACCTCTCGAACGTGCCAGAATGACGTGCCAGAGACACCGGATGCACCTGCCGAGCACGCCGGAACCTCCTCTTCGACTCGCCGGAACCACCAGCCAGAGACGCCAAAATCCCCTGCCAGGTAGGCCAGAATCACATGGCGGACGCTCCGGAATCTCCCGCCGGGAAGGTAGGAACCACCTCTCAAACATACTGGAAGCACGTGCCGGACATGCCGGCACCACGTACTGGACAGACCAGAAACACCTGCCGGACCTGCCTGAACCACCTGCTGAGCACACCGGAACAACTTGCTCGACTCGCTGGAGCCACCTGCTGGACACCCCAAAATCACCAGCCAGCTATGCCAGAACCACTTGCCGTACACTCCGGAATCACCTGCTGGTTACACCAGAGCCACTTGGTGGACAATCCAGAATCACCTGCCGGACATGCCAGAACCACCTGTCACACATGCCGGAACCACGTGCCTGACACGCCGGAACCACCTCGCGGACAGACCGGAACCACCTACCAGACATGCCTGAACCACCTGCCGAGCATGCCGGAACCACCTGCCGGACACGCCAAAATCACCTGCGGGCTAGGCCAGAACCACTTGTAGGACTCTCCTGGAGCACCTGCCGGGCATGCGGGAACCACCTCTCAGACGTGCCAGAACCACGCGCGGCACATGACGGAACCCATTACCGGACAGACCGGAACCACCTGCCGGACACGCCAGAATCACCTGCCAAGAACACCGGAACCACCTGAACAGCTCGCCAGAAACACCTGCCGGACATGCCAAAATCACCTGCCGGCTACACCAGAACCTCTTGCCGGACACTCCGGAATCACCTGCCAGACATGATGCAACCAAATGTCAGACGTGCCAGAACCACGTGCCAGAGACACCGGATGCAACTGCCGAGCATGCCGGAACCTCCTGCTCAACTCGCTGTAACCACCTGCCGGGGACGCCAAAATCACCTGTCAGCTAGGCCAGAACCACGTGGCGGACTCTATGGAATCACCCGCCGGGCATGCCGGAACCAGCTCTCAGACGTGCCAGAAGCACGTGCCGGACACGCCGGAACCACCTACTAGAGAGACCGGAACCACCTGCCAGACCCGCCTGAACCACCTGCTGAGTACGCTGGAACAACCTGCTCTACTCGCTGGAGCCACCTGCTGGACACGCCAAAATCACCTGATGGCTACGCCAGCACCACTCGGCAGACAAGCCAGAATCACCTGCAGGGTATGCCGGAACCACCTCTCAGACGTGCCAGAACCCCTTGTCGGACACTCCGGAATCACCTGTCAGGCATGCCGGAACCACCTCTCGAACGTGCCAGAATGACGTGCCAGAGACACCGGATGCACCTGCCGAGCACGCCGGAACCTCCTCTTCGACTCGCCGGAACCACCAGCCAGAGACGCCAAAATCCCCTGCCAGGTAGGCCAGAATCACATGGCGGACGCTCCGGAATCTCCCGCCGGGAAGGTAGGAACCACCTCTCAAACATACTGGAAGCACGTGCCGGACATGCCGGCACCACGTACTGGACAGACCAGAAACACCTGCCGGACCTGCCTGAACCACCTGCTGAGCACACCGGAACAACTTGCTCGACTCGCTGGAGCCACCTGCTGGACACCCCAAAATCACCAGCCAGCTATGCCAGAACCACTTGCCGTACACTCCGGAATCACCTGCTGGTTACACCAGAGCCACTTGGTGGACAATCCAGAATCACCTGCCGGACATGCCAGAACCACCTGTCACACATGCCGGAACCACGTGCCTGACACGCCGGAACCACCTCGCGGACAGACCGGAACCACCTACCAGACATGCCTGAACCACCTGCCGAGCATGCCGGAACCACCTGCCGGACACGCCAAAATCACCTGCGGGCTAGGCCAGAACCACTTGTAGGACTCTCCTGGAGCACCTGCCGGGCATGCGGGAACCACCTCTCAGACGTGCCAGAACCACGCGCGGCACATGACGGAACCCATTACCGGACAGACCGGAACCACCTGCCGGACACGCCAGAATCACCTGCCAAGAACACCGGAACCACCTGAACAGCTCGCCAGAAACACCTGCCGGACACGCCAAAATCACCTGCCGGCTACACCAGAACCTCTTGCCGGACACTCCGGAATCACCTGCCAGACATGATGCAACCAAATGTCAGACGTGCCAGAACCACGTGCCAGAGACACCGGATGCAACTGCCGAGCATGCCGGAACCTCCTGCTCAACTCGCTGTAACCACCTGCCGGGGACGCCAAAATCACCTGTCAGCTAGGCCAGAACCACGTGGCGGACTCTATGGAATCACCCGCCGGGCATGCCGGAACCAGCTCTCAGACGTGCCAGAAGCACGTGCCGGACACGCCGGAACCACCTACTAGAGAGACCGGAACCACCTGCCAGACCCGCCTGAACCACCTGCTGAGTACGCTGGAACAACCTGCTCTACTCGCTGGAGCCACCTGCTGGACACGCCAAAATCACCTGATGGCTACGCCAGCACCACTCGGCAGACAAGCCAGAATCACCTGCAGGGTATGCCGGAACCACCTCTCAGACGTGCCAGAACCCCTTGTCGGACACTCCGGAATCACCTGTCAGGCATGCCGGAACCACCTCTCGAACGTGCCAGAATGACGTGCCAGAGACACCGGATGCACCTGCCGAGCACGCCGGAACCTCCTCTTCGACTCGCCGGAACCACCAGCCAGAGACGCCAAAATCCCCTGCCAGGTAGGCCAGAATCACATGGCGGACGCTCCGGAATCTCCCGCCGGGAAGGTAGGAACCACCTCTCAAACATACTGGAAGCACATGCCGGACATGCCGGCACCACGTACTGGACAGACCAGAAACACCTGCCGGACCTGCCTGAACCACCTGCTGAGCACACCGGAACAACTTGCTCGACTCGCTGGAGCCACCTGCTGGACACCCCAAAATCACCAGCCAGCTATGCCAGAACCACTTGCCGTACACTCCGGAATCACCTGCTGGTTACACCAGAGCCACTTGGTGGACAATCCAGAATCACCTGCCGGACATGCCAGAACCACCTGTCACACATGCCGGAACCACGTGCCTGACACGCCGGAACCACCTCGCGGACAGACCGGAACCACCTACCAGACATGCCTGAACCACCTGCCGAGCATGCCGGAACCACCTGCCGGACACGCCAAAATCACCTGCGGGCTAGGCCAGAACCACTTGTAGGACTCTCCTGGAGCACCTGCCGGGCATGCGGGAACCACCTCTCAGACGTGCCAGAACCACGCGCGGCACATGACGGAACCCATTACCGGACAGACCGGAACCACCTGCCGGACACGCCAGAATCACCTGCCAAGAACACCGGAACCACCTGAACAGCTCGCCAGAAACACCTGCCGGACATGCCAAAATCACCTGCCGGCTACACCAGAACCTCTTGCCGGACACTCCGGAATCACCTGCCAGACATGATGCAACCAAATGTCAGACGTGCCAGAACCACGTGCCAGAGACACCGGATGCAACTGCCGAGCATGCCGGAACCTCCTGCTCAACTCGCTGTAACCACCTGCCGGGGACGCCAAAATCACCTGTCAGCTAGGCCAGAACCACGTGGCGGACTCTATGGAATCACCCGCCGGGCATGCCGGAACCAGCTCTCAGACGTGCCAGAAGCACGTGCCGGACACGCCGGAACCACCTACTAGAGAGACCGGAACCACCTGCCAGACCCGCCTGAACCACCTGCTGAGTACGCTGGAACAACCTGCTCTACTCGCTGGAGCCACCTGCTGGACACGCCAAAATCACCTGATGGCTACGCCAGCACCACTCGGCAGACAAGCCAGAATCACCTGCAGGGTATGCCGGAACCACCTCTCAGACGTGCCAGAACCCCTTGTCGGACACTCCGGAATCACCTGTCAGGCATGCCGGAACCACCTCTCGAACATGCCAGAATGACGTGCCAGAGACACCGGATGCACCTGCCGAGCACGCCGGAACCTCCTCTTCGACTCGCCGGAACCACCAGCCAGAGACGCCAAAATCCCCTGCCAGGTAGGCCAGAATCACATGGCGGACGCTCCGGAATCTCCCGCCGGGAAGGTAGGAACCACCTCTCAAACATACTGGAAGCACATGCCGGACATGCCGGCACCACGTACTGGACAGACCAGAAACACCTGCCGGACCTGCCTGAACCACCTGCTGAGCACACCGGAACAACTTGCTCGACTCGCTGGAGCCACCTGCTGGACACCCCAAAATCACCAGCCAGCTATGCCAGAACCACTTGCCGTACACTCCGGAATCACCTGCTGGTTACACCAGAGCCACTTGGTGGACAATCCAGAATCACCTGCCGGACATGCCAGAACCACCTGTCACACATGCCGGAACCACGTGCCTGACACGCCGGAACCACCTCGCGGACAGACCGGAACCACCTACCAGACATGCCTGAACCACCTGCCGAGCATGCCGGAACCACCTGCCGGACACGCCAAAATCACCTGCGGGCTAGGCCAGAACCACTTGTAGGACTCTCCTGGAGCACCTGCCGGGCATGCGGGAACCACCTCTCAGACGTGCCAGAACCACGCGCGGCACATGACGGAACCCATTACCGGACAGACCGGAACCACCTGCCGGACACGCCAGAATCACCTGCCAAGAACACCGGAACCACCTGAACAGCTCGCCAGAAACACCTGCCGGACACGCCAAAATCACCTGCCGGCTACACCAGAACCTCTTGCCGGACACTCCGGAATCACCTGCCAGACATGATGCAACCAAATGTCAGACGTGCCAGAACCACGTGCCAGAGACACCGGATGCAACTGCCGAGCATGCCGGAACCTCCTGCTCAACTCGCTGTAACCACCTGCCGGGGACGCCAAAATCACCTGTCAGCTAGGCCAGAACCACGTGGCGGACTCTATGGAATCACCCGCCGGGCATGCCGGAACCAGCTCTCAGACGTGCCAGAAGCACGTGCCGGACACGCCGGAACCACCTACTAGAGAGACCGGAACCACCTGCCAGACCCGCCTGAACCACCTGCTGAGTACGCTGGAACAACCTGCTCTACTCGCTGGAGCCACCTGCTGGACACGCCAAAATCACCTGATGGCTACGCCAGCACCACTCGGCAGACAAGCCAGAATCACCTGCAGGGTATGCCGGAACCACCTCTCAGACGTGCCAGAACCCCTTGTCGGACACTCCGGAATCACCTGTCAGGCATGCCGGAACCACCTCTCGAACGTGCCAGAATGACGTGCCAGAGACACCGGATGCACCTGCCGAGCACGCCGGAACCTCCTCTTCGACTCGCCGGAACCACCAGCCAGAGACGCCAAAATCCCCTGCCAGGTAGGCCAGAATCACATGGCGGACGCTCCGGAATCTCCCGCCGGGAAGGTAGGAACCACCTCTCAAACATACTGGAAGCACGTGCCGGACATGCCGGCACCACGTACTGGACAGACCAGAAACACCTGCCGGACCTGCCTGAACCACCTGCTGAGCACACCGGAACAACTTGCTCGACTCGCTGGAGCCACCTGCTGGACACCCCAAAATCACCAGCCAGCTATGCCAGAACCACTTGCCGTACACTCCGGAATCACCTGCTGGTTACACCAGAGCCACTTGGTGGACAATCCAGAATCACCTGCCGGACATGCCAGAACCACCTGTCACACATGCCGGAACCACGTGCCTGACACGCCGGAACCACCTCGCGGACAGACCGGAACCACCTACCAGACATGCCTGAACCACCTGCCGAGCATGCCGGAACCACCTGCCGGACACGCCAAAATCACCTGCGGGCTAGGCCAGAACCACTTGTAGGACTCTCCTGGAGCACCTGCCGGGCATGCGGGAACCACCTCTCAGACGTGCCAGAACCACGCGCGGCACATGACGGAACCCATTACCGGACAGACCGGAACCACCTGCCGGACACGCCAGAATCACCTGCCAAGAACACCGGAACCACCTGAACAGCTCGCCAGAAACACCTGCCGGACATGCCAAAATCACCTGCCGGCTACACCAGAACCTCTTGCCGGACACTCCGGAATCACCTGCCAGACATGATGCAACCAAATGTCAGACGTGCCAGAACCACGTGCCAGAGACACCGGATGCAACTGCCGAGCATGCCGGAACCTCCTGCTCAACTCGCTGTAACCACCTGCCGGGGACGCCAAAATCACCTGTCAGCTAGGCCAGAACCACGTGGCGGACTCTATGGAATCACCCGCCGGGCATGCCGGAACCAGCTCTCAGACGTGCCAGAAGCACGTGCCGGACACGCCGGAACCACCTACTAGAGAGACCGGAACCACCTGCCAGACCCGCCTGAACCACCTGCTGAGTACGCTGGAACAACCTGCTCTACTCGCTGGAGCCACCTGCTGGACACGCCAAAATCACCTGATGGCTACGCCAGCACCACTCGGCAGACAAGCCAGAATCACCTGCAGGGTATGCCGGAACCACCTCTCAGACGTGCCAGAACCCCTTGTCGGACACTCCGGAATCACCTGTCAGGCATGCCGGAACCACCTCTCGAACGTGCCAGAATGACGTGCCAGAGACACCGGATGCACCTGCCGAGCACGCCGGAACCTCCTCTTCGACTCGCCGGAACCACCAGCCAGAGACGCCAAAATCCCCTGCCAGGTAGGCCAGAATCACATGGCGGACGCTCCGGAATCTCCCGCCGGGAAGGTAGGAACCACCTCTCAAACATACTGGAAGCACATGCCGGACATGCCGGCACCACGTACTGGACAGACCAGAAACACCTGCCGGACCTGCCTGAACCACCTGCTGAGCACACCGGAACAACTTGCTCGACTCGCTGGAGCCACCTGCTGGACACCCCAAAATCACCAGCCAGCTATGCCAGAACCACTTGCCGTACACTCCGGAATCACCTGCTGGTTACACCAGAGCCACTTGGTGGACAATCCAGAATCACCTGCCGGACATGCCAGAACCACCTGTCACACATGCCGGAACCACGTGCCTGACACGCCGGAACCACCTCGCGGACAGACCGGAACCACCTACCAGACATGCCTGAACCACCTGCCGAGCATGCCGGAACCACCTGCCGGACACGCCAAAATCACCTGCGGGCTAGGCCAGAACCACTTGTAGGACTCTCCTGGAGCACCTGCCGGGCATGCGGGAACCACCTCTCAGACGTGCCAGAACCACGCGCGGCACATGACGGAACCCATTACCGGACAGACCGGAACCACCTGCCGGACACGCCAGAATCACCTGCCAAGAACACCGGAACCACCTGAACAGCTCGCCAGAAACACCTGCCGGACACGCCAAAATCACCTGCCGGCTACACCAGAACCTCTTGCCGGACACTCCGGAATCACCTGCCAGACATGATGCAACCAAATGTCAGACGTGCCAGAACCACGTGCCAGAGACACCGGATGCAACTGCCGAGCATGCCGGAACCTCCTGCTCAACTCGCTGTAACCACCTGCCGGGGACGCCAAAATCACCTGTCAGCTAGGCCAGAACCACGTGGCGGACTCTATGGAATCACCCGCCGGGCATGCCGGAACCAGCTCTCAGACGTGCCAGAAGCACGTGCCGGACACGCCGGAACCACCTACTAGAGAGACCGGAACCACCTGCCAGACCCGCCTGAACCACCTGCTGAGTACGCTGGAACAACCTGCTCTACTCGCTGGAGCCACCTGCTGGACACGCCAAAATCACCTGATGGCTACGCCAGCACCACTCGGCAGACAAGCCAGAATCACCTGCAGGGTATGCCGGAACCACCTCTCAGACGTGCCAGAACCCCTTGTCGGACACTCCGGAATCACCTGTCAGGCATGCCGGAACCACCTCTCGAACGTGCCAGAATGACGTGCCAGAGACACCGGATGCACCTGCCGAGCACGCCGGAACCTCCTCTTCGACTCGCCGGAACCACCAGCCAGAGACGCCAAAATCCCCTGCCAGGTAGGCCAGAATCACATGGCGGACGCTCCGGAATCTCCCGCCGGGAAGGTAGGAACCACCTCTCAAACATACTGGAAGCACGTGCCGGACATGCCGGCACCACGTACTGGACAGACCAGAAACACCTGCCGGACCTGCCTGAACCACCTGCTGAGCACACCGGAACAACTTGCTCGACTCGCTGGAGCCACCTGCTGGACACCCCAAAATCACCAGCCAGCTATGCCAGAACCACTTGCCGTACACTCCGGAATCACCTGCTGGTTACACCAGAGCCACTTGGTGGACAATCCAGAATCACCTGCCGGACATGCCAGAACCACCTGTCACACATGCCGGAACCACGTGCCTGACACGCCGGAACCACCTCGCGGACAGACCGGAACCACCTACCAGACATGCCTGAACCACCTGCCGAGCATGCCGGAACCACCTGCCGGACACGCCAAAATCACCTGCGGGCTAGGCCAGAACCACTTGTAGGACTCTCCTGGAGCACCTGCCGGGCATGCGGGAACCACCTCTCAGACGTGCCAGAACCACGCGCGGCACATGACGGAACCCATTACCGGACAGACCGGAACCACCTGCCGGACACGCCAGAATCACCTGCCAAGAACACCGGAACCACCTGAACAGCTCGCCAGAAACACCTGCCGGACACGCCAAAATCACCTGCCGGCTACACCAGAACCTCTTGCCGGACACTCCGGAATCACCTGCCAGACATGATGCAACCAAATGTCAGACGTGCCAGAACCACGTGCCAGAGACACCGGATGCAACTGCCGAGCATGCCGGAACCTCCTGCTCAACTCGCTGTAACCACCTGCCGGGGACGCCAAAATCACCTGTCAGCTAGGCCAGAACCACGTGGCGGACTCTATGGAATCACCCGCCGGGCATGCCGGAACCAGCTCTCAGACGTGCCAGAAGCACGTGCCGGACACGCCGGAACCACCTACTAGAGAGACCGGAACCACCTGCCAGACCCGCCTGAACCACCTGCTGAGTACGCTGGAACAACCTGCTCTACTCGCTGGAGCCACCTGCTGGACACGCCAAAATCACCTGATGGCTACGCCAGCACCACTCGGCAGACAAGCCAGAATCACCTGCAGGGTATGCCGGAACCACCTCTCAGACGTGCCAGAACCCCTTGTCGGACACTCCGGAATCACCTGTCAGGCATGCCGGAACCACCTCTCGAACGTGCCAGAATGACGTGCCAGAGACACCGGATGCACCTGCCGAGCACGCCGGAACCTCCTCTTCGACTCGCCGGAACCACCAGCCAGAGACGCCAAAATCCCCTGCCAGGTAGGCCAGAATCACATGGCGGACGCTCCGGAATCTCCCGCCGGGAAGGTAGGAACCACCTCTCAAACATACTGGAAGCACATGCCGGACATGCCGGCACCACGTACTGGACAGACCAGAAACACCTGCCGGACCTGCCTGAACCACCTGCTGAGCACACCGGAACAACTTGCTCGACTCGCTGGAGCCACCTGCTGGACACCCCAAAATCACCAGCCAGCTATGCCAGAACCACTTGCCGTACACTCCGGAATCACCTGCTGGTTACACCAGAGCCACTTGGTGGACAATCCAGAATCACCTGCCGGACATGCCAGAACCACCTGTCACACATGCCGGAACCACGTGCCTGACACGCCGGAACCACCTCGCGGACAGACCGGAACCACCTACCAGACATGCCTGAACCACCTGCCGAGCATGCCGGAACCACCTGCCGGACACGCCAAAATCACCTGCGGGCTAGGCCAGAACCACTTGTAGGACTCTCCTGGAGCACCTGCCGGGCATGCGGGAACCACCTCTCAGACGTGCCAGAACCACGCGCGGCACATGACGGAACCCATTACCGGACAGACCGGAACCACCTGCCGGACACGCCAGAATCACCTGCCAAGAACACCGGAACCACCTGAACAGCTCGCCAGAAACACCTGCCGGACATGCCAAAATCACCTGCCGGCTACACCAGAACCTCTTGCCGGACACTCCGGAATCACCTGCCAGACATGATGCAACCAAATGTCAGACGTGCCAGAACCACGTGCCAGAGACACCGGATGCAACTGCCGAGCATGCCGGAACCTCCTGCTCAACTCGCTGTAACCACCTGCCGGGGACGCCAAAATCACCTGTCAGCTAGGCCAGAACCACGTGGCGGACTCTATGGAATCACCCGCCGGGCATGCCGGAACCAGCTCTCAGACGTGCCAGAAGCACGTGCCGGACACGCCGGAACCACCTACTAGAGAGACCGGAACCACCTGCCAGACCCGCCTGAACCACCTGCTGAGTACGCTGGAACAACCTGCTCTACTCGCTGGAGCCACCTGCTGGACACGCCAAAATCACCTGATGGCTACGCCAGCACCACTCGGCAGACAAGCCAGAATCACCTGCAGGGTATGCCGGAACCACCTCTCAGACGTGCCAGAACCCCTTGTCGGACACTCCGGAATCACCTGTCAGGCATGCCGGAACCACCTCTCGAACGTGCCAGAATGACGTGCCAGAGACACCGGATGCACCTGCCGAGCACGCCGGAACCTCCTCTTCGACTCGCCGGAACCACCAGCCAGAGACGCCAAAATCCCCTGCCAGGTAGGCCAGAATCACATGGCGGACGCTCCGGAATCTCCCGCCGGGAAGGTAGGAACCACCTCTCAAACATACTGGAAGCACGTGCCGGACATGCCGGCACCACGTACTGGACAGACCAGAAACACCTGCCGGACCTGCCTGAACCACCTGCTGAGCACACCGGAACAACTTGCTCGACTCGCTGGAGCCACCTGCTGGACACCCCAAAATCACCAGCCAGCTATGCCAGAACCACTTGCCGTACACTCCGGAATCACCTGCTGGTTACACCAGAGCCACTTGGTGGACAATCCAGAATCACCTGCCGGACATGCCAGAACCACCTGTCACACATGCCGGAACCACGTGCCTGACACGCCGGAACCACCTCGCGGACAGACCGGAACCACCTACCAGACATGCCTGAACCACCTGCCGAGCATGCCGGAACCACCTGCCGGACACGCCAAAATCACCTGCGGGCTAGGCCAGAACCACTTGTAGGACTCTCCTGGAGCACCTGCCGGGCATGCGGGAACCACCTCTCAGACGTGCCAGAACCACGCGCGGCACATGACGGAACCCATTACCGGACAGACCGGAACCACCTGCCGGACACGCCAGAATCACCTGCCAAGAACACCGGAACCACCTGAACAGCTCGCCAGAAACACCTGCCGGACATGCCAAAATCACCTGCCGGCTACACCAGAACCTCTTGCCGGACACTCCGGAATCACCTGCCAGACATGATGCAACCAAATGTCAGACGTGCCAGAACCACGTGCCAGAGACACCGGATGCAACTGCCGAGCATGCCGGAACCTCCTGCTCAACTCGCTGTAACCACCTGCCGGGGACGCCAAAATCACCTGTCAGCTAGGCCAGAACCACGTGGCGGACTCTATGGAATCACCCGCCGGGCATGCCGGAACCAGCTCTCAGACGTGCCAGAAGCACGTGCCGGACACGCCGGAACCACCTACTAGAGAGACCGGAACCACCTGCCAGACCCGCCTGAACCACCTGCTGAGTACGCTGGAACAACCTGCTCTACTCGCTGGAGCCACCTGCTGGACACGCCAAAATCACCTGATGGCTACGCCAGCACCACTCGGCAGACAAGCCAGAATCACCTGCAGGGTATGCCGGAACCACCTCTCAGACGTGCCAGAACCCCTTGTCGGACACTCCGGAATCACCTGTCAGGCATGCCGGAACCACCTCTCGAACGTGCCAGAATGACGTGCCAGAGACACCGGATGCACCTGCCGAGCACGCCGGAACCTCCTCTTCGACTCGCCGGAACCACCAGCCAGAGACGCCAAAATCCCCTGCCAGGTAGGCCAGAATCACATGGCGGACGCTCCGGAATCTCCCGCCGGGAAGGTAGGAACCACCTCTCAAACATACTGGAAGCACGTGCCGGACATGCCGGCACCACGTACTGGACAGACCAGAAACACCTGCCGGACCTGCCTGAACCACCTGCTGAGCACACCGGAACAACTTGCTCGACTCGCTGGAGCCACCTGCTGGACACCCCAAAATCACCAGCCAGCTATGCCAGAACCACTTGCCGTACACTCCGGAATCACCTGCTGGTTACACCAGAGCCACTTGGTGGACAATCCAGAATCACCTGCCGGACATGCCAGAACCACCTGTCACACATGCCGGAACCACATGCCTGACACGCCGGAACCACCTCGCGGACAGACCGGAACCACCTACCAGACATGCCTGAACCACCTGCCGAGCATGCCGGGAACCACCTGCCGGACACGCCAAAATCACCTGCGGGCTAGGCCAGAACCACTTGTAGGACTCTCCTGGAGCACCTGCCGGGCATGCGGGAACCACCTCTCAGACGTGCCAGAACCACGCGCGGCACATGACGGAACCCATTACCGGACAGACCGGAACCACCTGCCGGACACGCCAGAATCACCTGCCAAGAACACCGGAACCACCTGAACAGCTCGCCAGAAACACCTGCCGGACATGCCAAAATCACCTGCCGGCTACACCAGAACCTCTTGCCGGACACTCCGGAATCACCTGCCAGACATGATGCAACCAAATGTCAGACGTGCCAGAACCACGTGCCCAGAGACACCGGATGCAACTGCCGAGCATGCCGGAACCTCCTGCTCAACTCGCTGTAACCACCTGCCGGGGACGCCAAAATCACCTGTCAGCTAGGCCAGAACCACGTGGCGGACTCTATGGAATCACCCGCCGGGCATGCCGGAACCAGCTCTCAGACGTGCCAGAAGCACGTGCCGGACACGCCGGAACCACCTACTAGAGAGACCGGAACCACCTGCCAGACCCGCCTGAACCACCTGCTGAGTAGCTGGAACAACCTGCTCTACTCGCTGGAGCCACCTGCTGGACACGCCAAAATCACCTGATGGCTACGCCAGCACCACTCGGCAGACAAGCCAGAATCACCTGCAGGGTATGCCGGAACCACCTCTCAGACGTGCCAGAACCCCTTGTCGGACACTCCGGAATCACCTGTCAGGCATGCCGGAACCACCTCTCGAACGTGCCAGAATGACGTGCCAGAGACACCGGATGCACCTGCCGAGCACGCCGGAACCTCCTCTTCGACTCGCCGGAACCACCAGCCAGAGACGCCAAAATCCCCTGCCAGGTAGGCCAGAATCACATGGCGGACGCTCGGAATCTCCCGCCGGGAAGGTAGGAACCACCTCTCAAACATACTGGAAGCACGTGCCGGACATGCCGGCACCACGTACTGGACAGACCAGAAACACCTGCCGGACCTGCCTGAACCACCTGCTGAGCACACCGGAACAACTTGCTCGACTCGCTGGAGCCACCTGCTGGACACCCCAAAATCACCAGCCAGCTATGCCAGAACCACTTGCCGTACACTCCGGAATCACCTGCTGGTTACACCCAGAGCCACTTGGTGGACAATCCAGAATCACCTGCCGGACATGCCAGAACCACCTGTCACACATGCCGGAACCACATGCCTGACACGCCGGAACCACCTCGCGGACAGACCGGAACCACCTACCAGACAT